>NC_141044.1:45332500-45337500 GCF_052040795.2 Danio rerio
CGAGCAGCTGAAGGAGAAGCTGCTGTTCGCCATCGAGGAGACGGAGGGCTTCGGGCAGGAGTGACCCCTGACCCCGGCGCATGGGCCGAGTGCAACACAAGCGTGACCCGCACAGAGGATCAGCGATGTACATAAGCTCCTGTCATTTTAAACCAAATGTTTCTCTGGGCGGGCGGCGGCGGGGGGGCGGGCGCTCTGTCACGGACTCCTCATGAATATGCAAGCGTCTCCACTTCTCTGATCTCTCCTCTGGCTCCGCCTCCAGCTGCTTCATTCATCCGCCGGTTTTTAAGATGAGGCATAGAGCAGTTACAGTAGAGTCAGCGACAGCTCTAGTTTTATAGAGCTGCTGACCAGTATAGAGTCTGCTGTCGGACACACACTTCTGCTAGACGAGCGCTTGCATGGCTGCCTGCAGAGCCAGAACACACACACACACACACACAACTGCAGAGAAAGAGAACACACACACACACACACACACAGGTCGTTGTACCACATATCTCTGCAGTGTTGCCATGGTGACCCAGTCCTCCAGTAGGGGCGCTGCAGTGTTGCCGTGGTGACCCCGCAGGGGCGCTGCTCCTGCACTTCATCATTTCTGTGGCCTTTGACCGTCAGCGGAGGGAAACTGTCCATCATCATCATCATCATCATCATCATCTTTCATATTAAACATGAGTTTAAATCATCTGAGCGTCTGTCTGTCCTTCAGCACAACACACACACACACACACACACACGGTAGAGCACCTGCTGTACAGTCTCTGCTGTCTCCACTATTGGGCGGGGCTTAACTCTCCCTCTGATGACACGTGCTCAGGGAGTCTGTCAATCAAAGTGTCTGTTCAACAAGCTGGATTATAACAAACACTGTTATCCTGTTCACGTCACACACACACACACACACACACACACACACACACACAGCTGGGGTAAACTCCTCAGCAGTGCTGTCAGCAGATCTGTAAATAAGATGACACCACAGGTATAGATGTATATAATCTAGATGTCTTTATTGCAGTAATACAGAGAGAGCTGACTCTGGTCCCCACACCCTGCTAAACATCACACACACACACACCCTCAGAGTGTGTGTTACTGCTGAGAGACCCTCAGTGTGTGTGTCAGATGTCAGAGTGCTGCAGTAGTCGTGTGCACAGACACACATTAAACAGTTCATCAGTGCGTAACAAATCTCTAGAGTGGAGGAGGAGGAGGATGCTGGTGTGTGTGTGTGTGTGTGTGTCACACACCGAGCCTCTTCAGCAGCTCCTGCGCCTCCTGGTGGACCTGCAGAGGAGAAGCAGACATCAGCACAGGTGATCAATCAATCAGCACAGGTGCGGTGTGTGCTTCACCTGTCGGTCTTCCTCTGTGACTGCAGGATAGTCTCTGGCTTTGGTGAGCCACAGCGCCGCCTGCTGGACGTCCCGCAGCATCATGTAGGTCTTCCCCAGCATCAGCAGGTTCTTACTGTAGAAACTGGGCTCCACTGAACACAGAACACAGCACCGATCAATAACAGCCCATCAATAACAGCAGATCAATAACAGCAGACGAGGGTTCATACGAGACCTTCTTCAGCTCTCAGGAAGAACTCTAGAGCCTGAGGGAGACAGAAGAGGGAGATTTACCACAGTACACACCCCTGATCAAATCACCGATCAGTATTGATCAGCGCTGACACTAATAATCCCAGAATCCCCTTCACCGATCAGTATTGATCAGCGCTGACACTAATAATCCCAGAATCCCCTTCACCGATCAGTATTGATCAGCGCTGACACTAATAATCCCAGAATCCCCTTCACCAATCAGTATTGATCAGTGCTGATTCTAATAATCCCAGAATCCCCTTCACCGATCAGTATTGATCAGCCCTGACACTAATAATCCCAGAATCCCCTTCACCAATCAGTATTGATCAGTGCTGATTCTAATAATCCCAGAATCCCCTTCACCAATCAGTATTGATCAGCGCTGACTCTAATAATCCCAGAATCCCCTTCACCAATCAGTATTGATCAGTGCTGATTCTAATAATCCCAGAATCCCCTTCACCGATCAGTATTGATCAGCGCTGACACTAATAATCCCAGAATACCCTTCACCAATCAGTATTGATCAGCGCTGACACTAATAATCCCAGAATCCCCTTCACCGATCAGTATTGATCAGCGCTGACTCTAATAATCCCAGAATCCCCTTCACCAATCAGTATTGATCAGTGCTGATTCTAATAATCCCAGAATCCCCTTCACCGATCAGTATTGATCAGCGCTGACACTAATAATCCCAGAATACCCTTCACCAATCAGTATTGATCAGCGCTGACACTAATAATCCCAGAATCCCCTTCACCGATCAGTATTGATCAGCGCTGACTCTAATAATCCCAGAATCCCCTTCACCGATCAGTATTGATCAGCGCTGACACTAATAATCCCAGAATCCCCTTCACCAATCAGTATTGATCAGTGCTGATTCTAATAATCCCAGAATCCCCTTCACCGATCAGTATTGATCAGTGCTGACTCTAATAATCCCAGAATCCCCTTCACCGATCAGTATTGATCAGCGCTGACTCTAATAATCCCAGAATCCCCTTCACCGATCAGTATTGATCAGCGCTGACACTAATAATCCCAGAATCCCCTTCACTGATCAGTATTGATCAGCGCTGACTCTAATAATCCCAGAATCCCCTTCACCGATCAGTATTGATCAGCGCTGACTCTAATAATCCCAGAATCCCCTTCACCGATCAGTATTGATCAGTGCTGACTCTAATAATCCCAGAATCCCCTTCACCGATCAGTATTGATCAGCGCTGACACTAATAATCCCAGAATCCCCTTCACACCGATCAGTATTGATCAGCGCTGACACTAATAATCCCAGAATCCCCTTCACACCGATCAGTATTGATCAGCGCTGACACTAATAATCCCAGAATCCTCCACTGACCTCTTCATATGTGGCTGTTGGAGGAGAACCGAAGATCACCGCTGCCACCTTACGCTGATACCACGGCAACTCAGCGAAGGCAAAACACCTGCAGGACAGACACACGAGGACTGGAGAGACTGAGTGTGTGTGTGTGTGTGTGTGTGTGTGTGTGGGGGGGGGGGGGGTGGGGGGTGAGAGATGTGTGTGGTAGTGGAGACCAACCAGAAGCCCAGGATGTGTATAGACGTTGCATCCCGTGGGTTCAGCTGGATGGCCCTCTGTGGAGCGACAGTAAACAGTTTATTTC
Source organism: Danio rerio (assembly GCF_052040795.2). Taxonomy (NCBI): domain Eukaryota; kingdom Metazoa; phylum Chordata; class Actinopteri; order Cypriniformes; family Danionidae; genus Danio; species Danio rerio. The sequence continues at coordinate 45,335,760 of NC_141044.1, forward strand.
TCCAGTGTTTACCACATTGATGGGTTATTTACTTCACTGATGGGTTATTTACTGCACTGATGGGTTATTTACTGCACTGATGGGTTATTTACTGCACTGATGGGTTATTTACAGCACTGATGGGTTATTTACAGCACTGATGGGTTATTTACAGCACTGATGGGTTATTTACTGCACTGATGGGTTATTTACAGCACTGATGGGTTATTTACAGCACTGATGGGTTACTTACTGCACTGATGGGTTATTTACAGCACTGATGGGTTATTTACTGCACTGATGGGTTATTTACTGCACTGTTTTTACTGCACTGATGGGTTATTTACTGCACTGATGGGTTATTTACTGCACTGATGGGTTATTTACTGCACTGATGGGTTATTTACTGCACTGATGGGTTATTTACAGCACTGATGGGTTATTTACAGCACTGATGGGTTATTTACAGCACTGATGGGTTATTTACTGCACTGATGGGTTATTTACAGCACTGATGGGTTATTTACTGCACTGATGGGTTATTTACTGCACTGATGGGTTATTTACTGCACTGATGGGTTATTTACTGCACTGTTTTTACTGCACTGATGGGTTATTTACTGCACTGATGGGTTATTTACTGCACTGATGGGTTATTTACTGCACTGATGGGTTATTTACAGCACTGATGGGTTATTTACTGCACTGATGGGTTATTTACTGCACTGATGGGTTATTTACAGCACTGATGGGTTATTTACTGCACTGATGGGTTATTTACAGCACTGATGGGTTATTTACAGCACTGATGGGTTATTTACAGCACTGATGGGTTATTTACTGCACTGATGGGTTATTTACTGCACTGATGGGTTATTTACTTCACTGATGGGTTATTTACAGCACTGATGGGTTATTTACTGCACTGATGGGTTATTTACAGCACTGATGGGTTATTTACTGCACTGATGGGTTATTTACTGCACTGTATTTACTGCACTGATGGGTTATTTACTGCACTGATGGGTTATTTACTGCACTGATGGGTTATTTACTGCACTGATGGGTTATTTACAGCACTGATGGGTTATTTACAGCACTGATGGGTTATTTACAGCACTGATGGGTTATTTACTGCACTGATGGGTTATTTACAGCACTGATGGGTTATTTACAGCACTGTTTTTACTGCACTGATGGGTTATTTACTGCACTGATGGGTTATTTACTGCACTGATGGGTTATTTACTGCACTGATGGGTTATTTACAGCACTGATGGGTTATTTACTGCACTGATGGGTTATTTACTGCACTGATGGGTTATTTACTGCACTGATGGGTTATTTACAGCACTGATGGGTTATTTACTGCACTGATGGGTTATTTACAGCACTGATGGGTTATTTACTGCACTGATGGGTTATTTACTGCACTGTTTTTACTGCACTGATGGGTTATTTACTGCACTGATGGGTTATTTACTGCACTGATGGGTTATTTACTGCACTGATGGGTTATTTACAGCACTGATGGGTTATTTACAGCACTGATGGGTTATTTACAGCACTGATGGGTTATTTACTGCACTGATGGGTTATTTACTGCACTGATGGGTTATTTACAGCACTGATGGGTTATTTACTGCACTGATGGGTTATTTACAGCACTGATGGGTTATTTACATCACTGATGGGTTATTTACTGCACTGATGGGTTATTTACAGCACTGATGGGTTATTTACTGCACTGATGGGTTATTTA
>NC_141044.1:45342500-45372500 GCF_052040795.2 Danio rerio
CGTGTTTTAACGCATCATGACGTTTTGCGCTAGTTTGGCCAATCAGGAGCGTTTGCGCTGGTCGTTTATCCAATGAGCGGTGAGAGCGAAGCGGCGCTGAGATCGAGGAAGTGAAAAGCGATGAAGCTGAAGGAAGAGTTTACCGGAGAAACAGCGCGGGAATATCAGAGATGACCGAGTTTATATACGCTAAAGCTGCTCGTCCAGCGTTCTGTCTTGTCATATATATATGTGTGTGTGTGTGTGTGTGTGTTCGTGTGTGTTTGTTTTCAGAATGGAGCCTCTGTCCGCCGCGCATGCGCGCTTCTGCCTCAGCCTCTTCCAGAAGATCAGCGATGGAGATAGTTCGCAGAATGTGTTTTTCTCCCCGCTCAGCATCTCTGCGGCGCTCTCGATGCTTTCCCTCGGAGCTGCTGGAAACACCAAAGATCAGATGTCTCAGGTGAGTGTGTAAGTTACTGTGTTAAACTACACCTGCAGGACAGGTGCGCGCGCTGCTGGTCACGTGACCGCCGTTTGCTTAGGTGTGTCTGTCTGAACTTCGACATTAGTGATGATGAAGATGAAGAAGGCTGTAAAAGAGCTGCTGATTCTCCACCTGTGGACAGGTGTGTGTGTGTGTGTGTGTGTGTGTGTGTGTGTGTGTGTGTGTTCAGCGCAGAGCTGTAAAGTGTTGAGCAATGCTGTTATCGGCTCAGGCTGTGGATCATTAAGCAGACCTGCAGATCAACTCTTAACACATGAGCTGATTTAGTTTGATGATGTTGATCTTGTCGACAGGTAAACTGAGTAATGTCCGTCTGTGAGCTGAACACACACACTTCTGTTCAGGGTTTCTCTCCGCTCCTCTTTACAGCACATTATAAGCACAGCGGTGTGCCGAGAGCTCGCTATTACCGACAGCAGTGCTGCAGCAGCAGCTGATGTGAACATGTCAGTAACCCAGAGGAGTGAGCCGCCGTGGTGCAGGACAGACAGCTGTAGATCAGCGTGAGGAGACTCCTCCACACATCACACTGACTCCTCTGATGGACTAACTCGACACTGTTACTGCTGTTCTGTTATGTTCTTTACCCGTTTCCCATCTGCAGCTAAAGCTCGGCAGCAGTATAGAGCATGACAGCACAGAGCTGATGAACACCGGCGGGAACACCTCCACATCTCTGAACACACACTCCCTGTACTCCTTCAGTAGAGACAGCCCTGAGCACAGACGTGATGCGCTCATCACCACTAACCCTCATCAAGAGGAGCCCTGAGCATGAGGAGGCAGGCTGGGGTTAAAGGAGCTGATTAATCAGTTGTGGAGACCTCAGGGGTCTAAAACCATCACTCCATCTCTGAGACACACACACACACACACACACACACACACGCACAGTAAGAATGTAATGCTGAACTGTCCCTCATCAGTAGACACACACAGAATCTGTGCGGTCAGGAATCAGCAGATCTCTCTTTATTTCCTTGTGTAAATGTGTGTGAATTCATATTCACTCATTTTTTAAATGATCAATTATTAATATTGACTAATATGAAAATGCTGAAGTGATTTATTTACAGTACAGATTGTAAAGTCAGATCTTCGCTCATTTATTCATTCATTTTCTTGTCGGCTTAGTCCCTTTATTAATCTGGGGTCGCCACAGCGGAATCAACCACCAACTTATCCAGCATGTCTTTTACCCAGTGGATGCCCTTCCAGCTGCAACCCATCTCTGGGAAACACTCACACACTCATTTATACACACACACACACACACACACACACACATACAGTACAAACAATCCGCATGTGTTTGGACTGTGGGGGAAACCGGAGCACCTGAAGGAAGCCCATGTGAACGCAGGGAGAACATGCAAACTCCACACAGAAACAGAAACTGACCCAGCCGAGGCTTGAATCAGCGACCTTCTTGCGACAGCACTACCTACTGCGCCACCGTGTCGCCCCGTCTTCTGTCTTCTGGTAGATCTGTTATATGAGACTCTCTTTGTTTAGCTAGTAAGTGGATATAATTGGATTTGCATTGTAAACATTGAATCCAGGTAAAAGCTGTTATTATTTACTCCGTATATTAAGCTTTTAGTTAAATACTCCTAAAGTTATTCCACATAAATCTGCAGATGTTTTACAAAGTTCTTCTCAGAATAGCAAAAGACGTCTGCAGATTGTGTCTGGGCCTGCTGATCAGATAAACATGTGCATCATCAGCATAAGGAGGACAGCGAGCCGCCAAACACCGCTGATGCCTGAGCAAGCGCACGCTTCAGTAGAGCAGAAGAGGATCAATACGGTCTTCATCCAGCAGACACATGTGGAGTCACCCAGCATCAGCTCAGCCCACCGTCTACAACCTCCATCAGTGCTTCATGTCTGATCACATCAGATACAGCCGTCAAACAACTGAGACCCGGATCACATCTTTACCAGAACCGACGGGCAGGAACACATCCGGAACCGGCTCAGAGCTGCTCCTGAACCCTGATCAGATACAACAGCTCCACTCAAACAGACAGATCAGCTGTTCAACCAGTGTAGAAGTCCTGACAGGGCTTAATGACAGCTCTTTACCTCAGGCCAGTCTACATGTGAAGGTGCTGTGTGTTGCCGATCAGTTGCTGGAACATTTGCATCTGGAGGTGGAGTGTGTGTGAAGTCCATCAGAGTGTGTGTGTGGAGTCCACCAGAGTGTGTGGAGTCCATCAGAGTGTGTGTGGAGTCCACCAGAGTGTGTGTGTGGAGTCCACCAGAGTGTGTGTGTGGAGTCCACCAGAGTGTGTGTGGAGTCCATCAGAGTGTGTGTGGAGTCCACCAGAGTGTGTGTGTGGAGTCCACCAGAGTGTGTGTGGAGTCCACCAGAGTGTGTGTGGAGTCCACCAGAGTGTGTGTGTGGAGTCCACCAGAGTGTGTGTGTGGAGTCCACCAGAGTGTGTGTGTGGAGTCCACCAGAGTGTGTGTGTGGAGTCCACCAGAGTGTGTGTGTGGAGTCCACCAGAGTGTGTGTGGAGTCCACCAGAGTGTGTGTGGAGTCCACCAGAGTGTGTGTGTGGAGTCCATCAGAGTGTGTGTGGAGTCCACCAGAGTGTGTGTGTGGAGTCCACCAGAGTGTGTGTGTGGAGTCCACCAGAGTGTGTGTGGAGTCCACCAGTGTGTGTGTGTGGAGTCTATCACAGTGTCCATCACTCCTCATTTTGTGTGTCAGATGAAGCGTTTCCTCCATCGCTGTCCTTGACTCTGTTGTTCTGTTTTCTGCAGACGCTGCACTTTGATGGAGCCGAAAGCCAGATCCACGCCGGCTTCACGAAGCTACTGACCGAAATGAACAGAGCCGGAGCGCCGCACACACTGAGCCTCGCCAGCCGGCTGTACGGAGAGCAGTCCTGCCGCTTCCAGGAGGTGTGTGTATCCTAACACTAACACTAACCCGCAGCTGATGCAGAACTGAGCTGCAGCTCTCTCTGTTCTCTCTGTGTTCCAGACGTTTCTGTCGGACACGCGGCGTCTGTACGGGGCGGAGCTGCAGCCACTGGACTTCATCAGTCAGCCGGAAGCGTCACGGGGGATCATCAACCGCTGGGTGGAGCAGCAGACGCACGGTGGGACACACAGCTAATGATGAACCCTGCACTGTGTGTGTGTGTGTGTGTGTGTAGGTTTTTTTATAACACACAGTGTGAGTGATAATAAACCCTGTGCTGACTGTGTGTGTGTGTGTGTGTGTGTGTGTGTGTGTGTCCACAGAGAAAATCCGGGATCTGCTGGCGGAGGGCAGTGTGGACTCTCTGAGCCGGCTGGTTCTGGTCAACGCTGTTTACTTCAAGAGCAGCTGGGAGAGGAAATTCCTGGAGGAGCACACACACGAGCAGCAGTTCCGGACCAGCAGAGTGAGGAGAGAGAGAGAGAGAGAGAGAGTGTGTGTGTGTGTGTGTGTGTGTGTGTGTGTGTGTGTGTGTGTGTGTGTGTGTGTGTGTGTGTGTGTAAGGCCTGGTTTATACTTCTGCATCAAGTGACCGGCGTAACCCATGGCGCATGTAACGCGCGCAGCTGTGCATTTATACTTCTGCTGCTGTCTCTGTCGGTCTGCATTAACACTTCTGAAACACTAGTGGGCAGTGAGGTGTAAATGTTCCTCTGTGTCGAGTTTCTTCGCTGTTGTTTTGCTTTTCCTGAACACTTCCGGGATGTATAAGTGGCTCAAACTCGCTCATGTTGTGGCAGGAACCGGCGGACGTGCAACAACTTTAACTTTGAGGTAAACACAAAACAAAACTTTCCATCCGGAGCTCCTTCACGGGACTCCACACTTGTAAACAATCGCTCGCGCCATTCGCGCGGCTCTCGGTCCCGCCCAGACTCGTCAGCGCTACCAAGCCGACCAATCACTGAGCTTTCGCTACGCGTTGTTGCGACGTGTAGTTAAATTTTTTTGAGAGGTGCACGTCAGCGACGGCGAAGGGCTATGCGTCAGCGCCGAAGCATACGCATGCGCTTGATGCAGAAGTATAAATCAGCCTTAAGGACGCGCTCACATTAGCTACAGTTGTCTTGAACCGTGCCTCAGGGTGCTCGTCCCCCCTCCCCTCTCCCCCTCGGCTGCACTCACACTGCATGTTGTCCTCACGGGCTCTGAGCACGCTTCCATCATGGATGATGCTCTGGCCAGTGTAACAGAAGAGAAGCGCTCTCGTCAGCGCAGTGGACGCTGCTGCAGTTTTGTGCATTTGTCTTGTTTCAGTGGTCTGGGCTGCAGTGACAGTCAGATCTCCTGCTGAACAGATGCAGCAGTGCTGACGCTCATTATCAGTCATGATGAGGAGGTGTGCTGAAGGTGCAGTGAGGGGTTTGTGTCTTTAATTAACAACGACCGTTTGCGATCCTTCAACAGTAAGATTAATAAATTCAGATCAAACAGTCCCCAAAAGTGATGTGTCCTCAGTGTGAGCCCGATTCAGAGCACTCTCACTTCTCAAACGAACCGGGAAGCGCACCTGGGCCCTGTTTGGATAGCCTGGTGTGTGTGTGTGTGTGTGTTTTTGTGTGTGTGTTTTTGTGTGTGTGTGTTTGTGTGTGTGTGTGTGTGTGTTTTTGTGTGTTTTTGTGTGTGTGTTTTTGTGTGTGTGTGTGTGCGTGTGCGTGTGCACTAATGCTGTTGTGTTACTGTTGTCCAGAATGAGTCTAAGCCGGTGCAGATGATGTTCCAGAAGGGCCGGTTTCCTCTGGCCTTCATCCCGGATGTGAACTGTCAGATTCTGGAGCTTCCGTATGCTGGGAAGGAGCTGAGCATGCTGGTGCTGCTGCCTAACGCCATGGAGGATGATGGCACCGGGCTGGAGAAGGTGTGTGTGTGTGTGTGTGTGTGTGTGTGTGTGTGTGTCCACACACTGAAGCCGTTGTTGGCCAGTTAGTGATCAGTGAAGCACTATTAGTGAGCGTGAGCAGCTGTATAAATGTTTATTGAGATTAATAATTGTCCGTCAGCTGTAATCAAAACAGACGCCAGTCCAGTATTAGCATCTCAATCTAGTCTCCAGACACTGCCCTGACTGAGACTGGATCAGCCACAGCCCTTGGCGAGGGCCGGAGGACCGGCTTTCTTTTTTCTAATGATTGGAAATACTCCAACTGTTCTGACTACACCAATAATTCCCCTTCTGAAAGGCACACAGTCTCCATCACTTCTCCAGGTAGGGTTAGGGTTATGAGGCGTCCGCTGCATAAAACATATGCTGGATAAGTTGGCGGTTCATTCTGCTGTGGCGGCCTCTGATGAATAAAAGGACTAAGCTGAAGAGAAAATGAATGAAAGAAAGACCATCACCTGCTGCTGAACCTGGCGATAACTGAATGACTTGTGTTCCCTGCAGCTCCACACACTCAACAGGCCTTCTCCATCCAGCTGCTCATCCACCATTACCCCATGCAGTACTGTAATGACCCATTTCCACTGAGTGGTACGGTCGGTTCAGTTTGGTACGCTTTTATGGCCGTTTCCGTCAAAAGGCGTACTGAACCGTACTACTTTTGTGGCAGCCTTTCGAAAGGGTACCAAACACGAGAAAGGGTACCAAAAGGCGGAGCTAGACGCGCAGCTGAACACTATTGGTTTACAGAGAAACGTCATTTACTTACGCAATAAGCCAGAATGTAAACAAAAAAACCCGCCATGTTTAAAATACACAGCGAGAGATTACAGCGGAATTATATATACACATAATACCGAGCCATGGTCGATCTGGCTCAAACAAACCTTGTCCTTAACTTGATGAACGGCCACAAAGCCATGGAGTACAGCAGATTTACCCTGTGCCTCGCTGTTTTCTATGAGCCAGTCTGAAGCGGAAGGGGTTTCGCTTTCTTGCTTGCGCTCGTCGCACATCTGTATCTGAAATAACACTCTTCTGGAGCTGATAAAACCTGAAACCTTTCAAAACCTGATCCAGTTAGACACTGACGAACGTGAGAGTGAACCGCGAAAAAAAGGAGAAGCCGGGAAAAAGAAGCGCATTACTTCTACAGCAAACGTGAACACACTGCCATAACACACACACTGATCATCACCGTCTGGACTAATATGAACTGAGAATGATGGAGTGACTCTCTAACAGAGGCTACACTGCTGCTGAGGATTACACACACCGATGAGAGGGTTTCGTTGACTGTGGGCTATATTTTGTGTTGTTTTGAACCCAAATAAGCACGAAATGTCTGCTGTGTGTAGTTTATCTGTAGATGGTAACATATCGAGGACTGTAAGGGGCTGTGTGTGTTCATATATGTTCATTTATTTATTGAAAATAATTGCAGATGTTACAGTAGGCTATTTCACAGTCATTGATCTGCAGTCATAATCAACTCATCTTCATAGAATAGTTAGTATTAAACATTTATACAGAAGCATTAATATGTATAAAGCATCTGCTTTGTGAGAAGTGCTGCTCATATGAAATGTGAGCGACCCGTACAGCTTTACTCTAGACATTTCCTCCAGTGAGAATGATGCGACTGAAACTTTGTCCTACACCAAAGCCTGATAAAGGTGACCCGAACTGCTCTTCAGTGAGAGCCCATCTAACCTTTTCATTCACTGGTCCTCACTGGTGGAGTGATCTCCCCATTCCCACACAGACGACAGATTCACTGGTATCCAGAACACCACAACTAAACGCCGCAGCATCTGTACTGAGATCACCTGAACCCTGTTGAATAACCCCCCCTCCCCCCCCCCCCCACACACACACACACTTCACCACACACACACACACACACTTCACCACACACCAACCCTAATTCTGTAAAGTCCGAGCGTGCCTCTCTCAGGCTGGTTAGTTTGTAAAGCGAGCTGTTCCCGTGTGTGCTGCCTCTTCTTGATAAATCATGGTGGAAGTCCTCCTCCATTGTTTGTCGATTTAGACTAAAGTGTCTGTTTATATGTAATGTGTGTGTGTGTGTGTGTGTGTGTGTGTGTGTTCTGCTGATAAACACCACTGTGTGTGCAGAGCATATGTGTTGATTAATAAACTGTCCTGTGTGCAGCTGGAGCGTGCGCTGACCCTGGAGACGCTGACGGACTGGACGCGGTCAGACATGATGGATGTGTTGGAGGTGGAGGTGTCTCTGCCGCGGCTGCGGGTGGAGGAGCGACTGGAACTGAAGCCGCTGCTGGTGGAGCTGGGCATGCCGGACGCCTTCGACCCGCAGCGGGCAGATTTCAGCGGAGTATGTGCGGGCGGAGAGCTGCTGCTGTCCACGGTGGTGCACCAGTCCTTCCTGGAGGTGAACGAGGAGGGCACGGAGGCGGCGGCGGCCACGGCGGCGGTGATGATGACCCGCTGCCTGATGCGGGCTGAGCGCTTCTGTGCTGACCACCCATTCCTGATGCTCATCCGACACAACCCGACCGGCAGTCTGCTGTTCTACGGCCGCGTCTGCAATCCCTGAGTGCTGTTAAAACACTGCAGTCCCCGAGCGCTAATAAAACACTCCAGTGAAGCTCTGTGTCGCTCTGTTCTGTCAGTGTGTCATCCTCATATTTCAACATGCCAAAGCAAAATAAGCCATGAAAAGCACATCTAATGTCCGTCTGTGACTGAGCGCTAAGCAGACCCAGAGTTCTCCAGTCCCTCTCATTCTGTGTCCTCGGTGCAGGTCATCAGTCTGTGTGTGTGTGTGTGTGTGTGTGTGTGTGTGTGCGTGTGTGTGTGTGTTGGAGCTCAGCTGTAGTCTGCAGTGTGTATGTGTGTGTGTGTGAGGTCGCTCAGCTGTAGTTTGAGCACAAACACACACACAGTGGATTGAATGTAATTAAGATGAAACTCTGAGTGAATTGTCCTGTTTTCTTCTGGCCAGTTTATTTTGATCGTTTATATTACAGCCTCGCTAGATCCTTCTCAAACCCATGAAGCTGATCTGACCTCATTTATTCCTGAATCTGGATGTCTGTCTCTGCGCAGGAAAGTCTTTAACAGAGAGTCTAACTTAATCCTCACTTACATTTTAAACCGGTTTTCATTTTCACAACTTTTTTCACTAGAGAAACAACGAAGATATCACATAGCAATTTATTATCCTGATCGTGAGTTAGCTATTACCGTCATTAACATTATTATTACTATAGAGTCATTTCTTAAATTTAATAATGACTGATGAATTATCTATGTCTGCAGATGCGATTGTAAGGCACTCCACTAAACCAGCTATACTTATCATAAACGGTAACCCCACAGAAATATTCGTCATCAATAATAACAGTTGTCAAGTTATTCTACACAATATACAGATTGCAATAATGAAAAAATACGAACAAAATACTAAAACACAAGCGAAATATAAAGGTGTTAAACTGGCCGACAGCACACTCAGCTGAGGACAAACGGGATTGGTGGAAAAACACGAATACTAATGAGTGATTCGCATCCGCTCTATTCTCTAATAAAACGCGATTTTAGGGTTTTATAAGTTTTAATATGATGATTGAAGGATGAAAACACAACCTAGACATCAGTTACTCAAATTCTGAATGACAATATACAAATAAGAGCAAAACAAACAAACAAATGTTCATGGGAAAACTCACCATGATCGAGAACGCTGCCTCTCTACACCTGCTCATTGCTCTGACTCTCTTTTTCTGACGAGGTGACAATTCTAGAAGTCATTTATGGTTTGTAGAATGTTGTCCTAGTTCATGAACAGTCTTATGCTGAATTCAGACAGCAGCATGTTCACAGTAGTCATATCTCAAGTGTTTTCACATTGCATGTCTATCTGGACCATGGTTTAACAGCTGCTGTTTGTACTCTGCTAGATGAAATGACGACAGTGAACTTCACATTACATGACTTTACAATAGGAAGAATAGCTCACAACATCTTGTGCAACAGTACTCTGAGTGGTGTTATAATCAGTGTAGCACCACAGTAGCCACATTCAGCACTGGTCTGATGCTCCGGGCCACTCTTACACAATTAATTGCAGCAACCAAAATAAGCATGAAATGACTGTAAAACACATACAATTTAAATAGCATTGACAATGAAACTAACGTATAAGTTAAAAGCATTATCCTTGGCCTGGTTATTAACCTGCTCTGGAGCTCAGGCTAGCTGAAGAGAATAAACCTCCATTATAAGCTTAATTTTGCCTGCTTTCAGGCAACTGAATCAAAGTTTATCTCAGCCAAAGTAACCTTTAAAACTTGACTCATTATTTTATTTTAGTGTAATATCCGTCAGAGCAGATCAGTGCTCAATACCAACTAAATTTGAATATCTAATTTCATACAATAGCATTTTAACAGTGCTCAATGATGTTTGTACATCATTTTAGATTGTAAGGAGATGTTTTATTATTTCTGGTGACATAACCACACAATCACCTCCAATAATACATTTCGTAATCAACTAGTAAAAAACAAGTTAACATACAATATGAATTGTGAGGCGATTATAAGGGACTCCACAAAATCAGCTCTACTCCTCAAAAACGGTAACCCCATAAAAACATTGTTTATTAGTAATGACAGTTTTTATGTTCAAGACTTTTTCTTCATAATATACAGATTAAAATACCGAAAAATGAAAACAAAATATAAAAAAAACAACAGAGATATAAGTTATTTAAATTGACCTACAGCACACTCAACAGGGAACAAACATGATTGGTGCAAAACCACGAATAATAATGAGTCATTTGCCTATGCTCTATTGTCTAATAAAACTCAATTTTAAAGGGCTTTATAAGCTTAAATATGATAATCAAAGTATGGGAAACCAACCTAGACATCAGATAATCAAATTCTTAATGAAAATATGCAAACAAGAACAAAGAAAAACAAACAAACAAACAAATGGTCATGAGAACACTCACCGCTGCCGAAATGCTGTGTCTCAACACCTGGTCAAGGTCTAGACTCTCCTGTTTTTCAGGGTAATGCTCTCAAAGGTTGTCCTTAATGAGGAAGATGTCTGCTTGGTTCTTGCAGTGCCTTAGGGGAGATGTCTGGTAGAAGAATGATATATCTACAGAGATATATCCACCAGACTGATCCTCGACCTGGCCTCTTAAATATCTTTATTTCTAGTAATAAGTTAGAGGTCAGGATTATCTCTTTGAATGCTTCTAGTCACATTTGAACAAGTTCTTTGATCATCTTGGAATTAAATAACTCCATGAATGTTGACTAGAAGTATTCTGGAGCAAATCAGCAGGGAGTAAGGAGAAAGCAATGACCAGTTTATGGCCAACTTTTACTCCTGAGTCTACCTGTTAGATTCAACTGATTTGGGCAAGGGCTCTCCTGTGCCCTGGAGATATCTGGGGTCCTGGGGAGCCTGGTCTCTGGATTAGCCAGAGTAGGCCTCATAGAGAAACATCTTCAGACTCTTCTCGGGTGGCCTGGGCAACCTTGCGGTGTTAACAAAAGGTCACTTGGGGGAGTGGTAAGTATTCAGCCCCCCTGGGTCCACTTGGACAGCACGCAGGGAAGGTGGCCGGGGGCGAACAGGCCTTAAATGAAGCCCAGTCTTCTATTGGTGATTAGCACCTCCACACAACAGCACATTGTGCATCAACACCACCTACACCAGTCATTTGAGAACTTTTCAAAAAGTCATCAATTCAAACATGAGATTTACTGAGAATTTGTAACCCCAAAGTTTACTAGGAATAAGTTTCAGGAGTAAGACTAGTACGTTCATAGGGACACTCTAAAACGCCAAATCTCAAATTTATAACCCTACAACTTTTCAGAATGACCAGATTTTCCCTTTCTTTAACATCCATTATTTCTATGGGAAGATTTAAAATATTTATTCTAAAACTTAAAACCCAGAACTTTTCAGGAAAAAAAAACCCTACATGCCTTCTCCAGAACATCTGTAGTGTACATGGCTGGTTTCAAAAATAAGATCTTCTCTAACTCCTAGAACATCTAACCCCAGAACCTCAGTGAAAGTAACCACACTTCTTTTACAATATCTCCATTTCATGGGAATATTGGAACCTCTTCACCTATAAATATTTCAACTTTACCAGTTCCAGTTTCCTCTTCACAAATCTCAAATTTAAAAGAAAACATCAAGTATAGAGAATTTCTTTTGGTATTGAGAATCTTTTCAAAAACAAATCCTCACTTTAAGGCTCTCACTTAAACAATGAAAATCACAGTTTGGTTGTATTGTGAATTTTTTTTTCTCTCTCCACATAGCGTGATTGAAGACGTTCACAACTACACAAAATAGCATAGACCAGTGGTTCTCAAACTTTTTTTTACCAAGAACCACCTTAGAAAAAAATTGTTCAAGTACCACCATAATGACCAGTTTTTAAAAAAATAACGTTGTAGGCCTAATTAAGCTGTGCACAGATTAAAAACTAGGCAGGTTAAGTCCTGTCATTCAGAAAATGTATTTTCAGTCACATTTTAAGTAGTCTGAACATTAACTGTTCTTGCAGATAAAAAACATTTAAATTGAAATGTGATTTTAAAAGTTCATAAAGTCACTGTTCTTAAAGTAAAGAAAATTGCTGTACTTGAATGTAAAGTGTTCATAGTAGCCTATTTATCAAAAGCTGGAAATGTTGCTTGGACCTCATAAATATTGGCTATATGTCATACCTACACTTTGACAAATCTTGATTTCTGACATATGTTTAATGTACTTATGACGGGGTATAAATACAGGCACAGCCTAATGAAAATCAAGGAATTAAGCACTTTTTCCAGCACCTATTTTTTATTTTCAAGACTTAAATGCTATCTATTTAACACCTAAAATGTATTCTCATCAACTTATTAAACATTCCATAGTAATTGATACAAATAAAAACATTAATAATAATAATAATAATAATTATTATTATTATTATTAATCATATATCATAAAAATATGGTTAGTCTTTTTTTGTACTAAAGTAAAAACTATTACACTGCTAAAATAACACAAATTTTAGTAAATACTAATATTAGGTAAAAGTACAAAGTACTCTTTTAAAAAGTACTAGTTGGTTACTTTTGAAAAAAAATAATCAGATTTTCATTAAGAAATTACCTAAGTTTAAACCTGATTGAATGGTATAATTGCTTAAATCCCAAAGCTACATGTTTAGGAATTTGCACTAACAAAGGAAGTTTTTTTTGTTTTTTTCCCTTTCATGAGTTAATCTTTTTCAATAGCACTGGCAAAACTACCACTATCTTTAAGGCCATAAAGACACTTTGCCCATTTTTAAACCATGTTCAAGCTTTGAAAGTTTTAAAGTATATGATGAAAAGATTTAAATTTGGCCTTTTATTTACATATTTTACACTATTTTTCTTTACAATATGGCAATTTTGTTTCTTAAACAGCTGTACATCACATGTAGATTTTATTTTACACTTGCTCTTAAACTAAAATACAAACTTTACAAAAATTCAAGTACACTATCAGTAAAACAAAAACCAAATGACTTGAGGTATTTGAAATGACAATACATTTATCAAAGCGGTGCTTTAAGAGTTATTGTTTATTTGTTAATTAACAATAAGACTCTTAAAGCACTAACAATGGATTGCTTTGACCTGTAATGCTTTAAGACCGATCAGAATACAGCTAAATGTAGAAATCGCAAATGCCTCATGAAACATTTCCAGCACAATTCTTGTCGTAAAGAACTAAAGATTCACCTTTGCTAAGTTTCACTTCACAATACAGCCAAATAAGACCATTAGCATTGTCATCGATCATGCATCAATCTAATTGTAAATACTTGATAACTTTTGACAATTTAGTCAAGGAACAAAGATAAATGTCTACTTTAACAGTGAACAGATCGTTATGGTATACAATCTGAGCACATACGCGATCATGAGGTCTTGCAGTTCACTTGAAAAAAGCCTATATAAAAGCTTGCATACCAGTTTTAGCTTTTTTTTTTGTGTGTACATGAATGAGCTTGTTAAAATAAAGCACTCGCCACATTTAAAGAAATTAGTAATTGTGCAATACCTCCATTCCCACATTGCCATTCATACTGTGTTTAGAGGAGTGACTGGTCAGATGTGAGTCAACTCGCTAAAACATGGATGTAGATCATCAAATGGACAGGAAATATGTCTGCAGTTCAATTACTCTGCTAGACATCTCTATAGTGAACATCCAAGAAGCATTATTTCAACAACACTTATTTATTTTTTTCTGTCTCTGCAACTCAAATCCTCTGTCCCGCCCTTTCGTTTCTCATAAAACTTGACAAGGTCGACTGATTTGCAACTTTTCTTGACATTGCACTAAAACTAAGCATAGCGCTGTGATCTTATGCTACACAAAACGGCCAATGCTGATCACATCGACCTTCTAGTACACATCAAATGATTAAGTGAAAACGGTTTCATTATTTGGTGATTCCTCCGCATACCACTAGTGGTACACGTACCAGTTTGAGAACCACTGGTACAGACAGTACACCTATTTCCAAAATTTATTTGTCAGACAGTACTTCATGTCATTTGCAGTGGTCTCAAAATAAAGTTAACCCTTTGGGAGATTTCTGATGCCTGGTTTAAAATCTGTCCAGAACCTTAACTCAATATGATTTGCCCGGCAGCTGCTTTGAGGTTTATTCACATTAAATCAGCTCTTTGGGCAGCTCAGTGCTCCGGGCATATGGGTTACCTTGGAAATCTTAACGACCTATTCATTCATTGCATAAATTAATTCTAATGTGGAATCTCCCTTATCTGCTTCAGTTTCTTGAACATTCATACAAACTTCTATTATAACTTAAGGCTAAGGATCTTTGAGGATGTGCATGCTTTTTCACATCAGGTATGAGGTTTAAATCAGCTCAGTTTTCAGAGATTAATTTCGGTGTTTAATTTTCACTGCTGAAAGTCCAAACAAAGAAATCCATCCATGCTCAACTACACAAGCCCCAAACCAAGCAAGCCAGTTTGCCAACCGACCAAAGTAAAGGGGAAAAATAACCTCAAACAAGGCTCAGTTGGGCATGACCATTTCTCCTCTGGCCAAACTTCCTGTACAGAGCTGGAGAATGGTGGAAACCCATTGTGGAGAAGCTGCAGATGGGAGAGGTCACCGGCTTGTGTAAAGACTGACCCTTCAGGATCAATACGAAGACTCGTGGCTCACTATAAGGTCTTAAGCAATCAATCTCATGCTCTATAATACACCAGGAGCTCCCTCAAATACTGGGCAGCTAAGGCATTGAGGGCTTTGTAGGTAAACAATTAAATTTAAATTAAATATTTAATAGGGAGTCAATGCACTGATGAAAGAACTGGAGTAATGTGATTTCTTAGTTCTAGAAAGCGCTCTAGCAGCTGCATTTTGAACCAGCTGCAGTTTGTTAATGAGACCAGCACAGCAACTGCCTAGTAACTCATTACAGTAGTCTAACCGAGAGGTCATGAAAGCATGAATAAGCTTTTCTGCATCAGTTATTGATGGCTTGTCAAAGTTTGGCAACATTAAGATGAAGAAACTGAGGTTTGCTTATGCTTAATCTGACCTTACACAGGTTGCTGTCAGAAATAGCCCCCAAATTACTGACTGAAGATGAGGACAAGGTTAGGGCACACTTGTCAGCTCTACAAAGCTGACCAATCACAGCTTGCTCTATTCATTGGGGTGTGCATCAGTGTCTGACTGCCACAGCAAGAGCTATGACCATGCACAGGTTGTGCTGAAGCATACTTGTGTGCTTAATGCAGAAGTATAAATACACCTTTAGGAGTGCTGTTTCTGTGCTATGAGATTCTCTACATCCAGATTAAATTTTTTCATAAACTTTAGCTGCTTTTCCACTCATGCTGAATCGTTCTCTAAATGGAACTGCTCCATTTTGTGCCAAACTGGGCCAGGCAGCACTAATACGGTTTTATTTTCCACTCATGCTGCAACAGCTCTTTGAAACATTACACAACCCATCAGTAGTTGCCTTTAATGCAATGTAAACCGCTCCCTTATAAAATGTCAATTTAAAATTATAATGTTTAAATGAATGTCCATTGGCCACATGTATGACGAAGTAAATTATTTGATTTATTTTTATGTCACCTCAAATGCTTGTTTAATCTCTGAAAGTAATGAGAATTTCTTGATTGTTCCATAATTCTCTGGGCCCTAAATCAAGAGCTATCAGATTACTTTCAATCTTTAAGCAATATGTAAGTTTACAATTATCTGTAAAGTATTTTTAAATCATGCTAACATCAATTCAACATACTTCACTGTCTCAAAAATTTATTATGTAAATATGTAGTCTTCCACTGACCATATATTATTTAAGAAATGGTAATTATCATCATCATCATTAATTTTATCATTAATTCTAATCAATTATTTCTCGCATGTTAACTTGTATTTTTATACATTTCTGGAGCGATTATAAGGAGGTGGACTAAATCAGCTATGCATTACACAGACGGTAACCCCATAAAAATATTTTTATCAGTAATTAGTTTTTGTTGGGTTAACACAGTTTCTACATAATATCTAGATTAAAATGGTGAAAAAGAACTCTAAATATTTCAAAACAACAGAGATGTGAAGGATTGAAACAGACTTAAAGCATATGCAAATGAGAACAAACCGGATTGGTGCAGAAACATGAATACTAATGAGCCATTCGTGTCTGCTCTATTCTCTAATAAAACGCGATTTTAAAGGTCTTTATGAGCGATGATTAAAGCATCAATAAACAATGTAGACATCAGATAATCAAATTCTGAATGATAATATACAAACAAGAGCAAAAAAAAAAAACAAAAAAACGTGTGTCACCATGATTGAGAACGCTGTCTCTCAACACCTGGCCATTGGCCTTAAACTGACCTTGTGCCTTGAGTTTTACTTTCAGCAGTTTCATTAACAAAGATGATAGCAGTCTGGTTCGTGTTAATGCCCTAGTGGAGAGCAATATTAAAAATTGTTACTATTCTGTCACTCTCTCCTAGAGAAAGTAATAAAGAAAAATTACAAAGAAAATCTCACACTTTACATTTATCTCTATAGTATATAATTCATTCATCTAAAGTATTTTTGGGGCAGGTCGAGCCTCATACAACTCATTTGAGATCCAAATCTTTTTGTAAAACACACAAACCTCTTAAAACCCAATTTTTTCATCAAAATATCAGAACCCAAAACAAACATAATGAGGATTTGGTCAAGTCCCTATTATAAATTGACAACAAGACACTGGCCTGGGATTGATCAACCAGAGCTGATCGCCTCAGATGAGTGTGTGTAGGGTTTAAAGAGTCAACACCCGATGAATCTGAGGTACACTACTGATGAAGTGTCTTAAACATTTCCCTCTCTCTACTGGTCTTGGGATTGGTTTTTCTTTTGGTTACTCCCCCAACCCTTACCCATTGATCCTTCAGCGAAACCATTCCAAAGGCATTTGCACGTCGTACCACAATCAACAATTATAACACAAAACCAAACAAACAGATTAAAAATCTAGTGAATTCCCGATTACAAATTGACAACCAGACACTGGCCTGGGATTGATCAACCAGGGCTGATAGCCTCAGAGGAGTGTGTCTAGTGTTTAAAGAGTCGACCAGCTTTAAGCTTCCCTTAAAGCTGGTCTTGAGGGAGTAAAAAAGAAAAGAAAATTTGCACCTCTTAAACATCGATCTCAGCAACGTTTTCTTATCGAGACCATTCTAATGGTGCCACACATCATACCATAATTAACAATTATAACAGTAAAACACTTCCTCTGAAGTTATAAGGCCAAAGCCCACAGACAAGGCTAACCTCCTACACAGAAGTAAGATCAATGCTTTTATGGTATATAGCCAGACAAGTGTGTGTCCGTGTACGTAGCTCCGTGTCCTTACTCCAAAACTTCCTAGACTAGATGCAAGGATAGGGAAGATGTTGTAAATTTATCTTACCTCGCCAGAGCCATCAGCCTTGATGTATACCAATCTATGCTCAGGATCATTTCAAGGACAGTCATTCATCCACTTATTTTCTTACCTTTGAATGGCTCACTCTGCCTTACCCGTTTACCATTTATCAAACGAAGCAAAAAGGGGAAGTTATTATAATAAAGTAACTGATTTATAAGTAAGCTTAATACTTCATATTATATAGGGAACACGTAACAGGCTAGACGTAATAATCTCCAGAAAATGCACAGATAAGCCAACAAAAGAAACTAAAAAAATCCATTCAAAAGGACAGCACATGCAGTATACATGTTGATAACAAGTGAAGATGCAAGTGAAACAAGCAGTAAAGATATCATAATAAATATTGAAACATTTTGTATGATTTTAGTAGCTTGTACGATCTACTCAGGCAAAAAGTCAAACAGAAGTACACAAATTATCACTTAAAAAGGTTAATAAACAGGTCATTAAATAAAGACCAAAGTTAAGACAACACAAAGAATATTAAAACATCTTGATAAACCATACAAGCAATTGAAATCCTCAAACAAGGGCCTTAACCAAACCACACACCTTGTCGATCATGGTATCTCCCCTGCCAGAACAAAAACCAAACAGCTCACCATCTTTGAGAATACAGCGCTCAAATGTAGACGTCAGCCTTCCCGTGTCTTTCTTCAGGGTTAATGCTCCCAACGGTTGTTCTCTATGAGGATGATGTCGGTTTGGTTCTTGCATTATCCCTAGAGGCAAAAGCTGGTAGAAGCTTGTTACATTTTCTGGAATGTAACCGCCAGTTTGATCCTCGATCTGACACTTGCAGGCATGGAGTGTCAGGACTCATTCTCTTGATGCCTCTGATCACATTTGGGAATTTTCTTTGAACTTCCTAGATGTTGACCAGAAGTATTTTAGAGTAAATCAGCAATGGTAGAGGAGGTGGCATCGAATGGTTTGTGGCCAACTCTTTTACCTGAGACCACTTGTGGGATTCAGCTGATTTGGGCAAGGGTTCTCATTTACCCTGGAGAAATCTGGGGTTCTTGGGAGCAGTCTCTGCATTAGACAGAGTAGGCCCCATAGAGATTTCTGCAGACTCTTCTCGGGTGACCTGGGAAACCTTGCGGTGTTAACAAAAGGTCACTTGGGGGAGTGGTAAGTATTCAGCCCCCCTGGGTCCACTTGGACAGCACGCAGGGACGGTGGCCTGGGGCGAACAGGCCTTAAATGATGCCCAATCTTCTACTGGTGATTAGCACCTCCACACAACAGCACATTGTTCACCAACACTGCATACACTCTACTACATTTCTCCAGGTATTTAGTTCTAGCTGTTCTCTAGTTCTAGGTGTGGTCTTAATAGCGTTGTCAAGTTCTAGGTGTTGAGTTGTAAATGTCATTGTCTTCCAGGTAATGTTCTGTCTTCTAGGCATTGTATCTTATAGATGTTGTTGCTGTTTTAGATGTCATCATGTAGATGTGTATTTTTAGGCTGTCATCTTTTAGGTTGTGTTTAGATGGAATCTAGGTGTTGTTGTCCTCTTGGGCATCATCGTCATCTAGAAGACATGAAACAATGCCTAGGTTTCATTGTCATCTTCTAGGCATTGACATCTAGGCGTTGTTTTAGATGTCTTTTAGGGTTTTTAGATGTCATGTAGGTGTTATCATCTAGCCGTGGTTTTAAAGGTTGTTGTCATCTAGCTGTCGTATTCATCTAGGTGTTGCTTTAGATCTCATCGTCATTTAGCCGTCGTCTTCTAGCTGTTTTAGATCTCATCGTCATCTAGTCGTCTTGATCTAGCTGTTGCTTTAGATCTCGTCGTTATCATCTAGCTGTTGCTTTAGTTGTCGTCATCGTCGTCGTCATCTAGCTGTTGTTTTAGATCTCATCGTCATCTAGTCTCATGTAGCTGTTAGATCTCATAGTCATTTAGCTGTTGTTAGATCTCATCATCATCTAGTCGTCTTCATCTAGCTGTTGCTTTAGATCTCGTCGTCTTCATCTAGCTGTTGCTTTAGATCTCGTCGTCTTCATCTAGCTGTTGCTTTAGATCTCGTCGTCTTCATCTAGCTGTTGCTTTAGATCTCGTCGTCTTCATCTAGCTGTTGCTTTAGATCTCGTCGTCTTCATCTAGCTGTTGCTTTAGATCTCGTCGTCTTCATCTAGCTGTTGCTTTAGATCTCGTCGTCTTCATCTAGCTGTTGCTTTAGATCTCGTCGTCTTCATCTAGCTGTTGCTTTAGATCTCGTCGTCTTCATCTAGCTGTTGCTTTAGATCTCGTCGTCTTCATCTAGCTGTTGCTTTAGATCTCGTCGTCTTCATCTAGCTGTTGCTTTAGATCTCGTCGTCTTCATCTAGCTGTTGCTTTAGATCTCGTCGTCTTCATCTAGCTGTTGCTTTAGATCTCGTCGTCTTCATCTAGCTGTTGCTTTAGATCTCGTCGTCTTCATCTAGCTGTTGCTTTAGATCTCGTCGTCTTCATCTAGCTGTTGCTTTAGATCTCGTCGTCTTCATCTAGCTGTTGCTTTAGATCTCGTCGTCTTCATCTAGCTGTTGCTTTAGATCTCGTCGTCTTCATCTAGCTGTTGCTTTAGATCTCGTCGTCTTCATCTAGCTGTTGCTTTAGATCTCGTCGTCTTCATCTAGCTGTTGCTTTAGATCTCGTCGTCATCTAGTCTCATGTAGCTGTTAGATCTCATCGTCATTTAGCTGTTGTTAGATCTCATCGTCATCTAGTCGTCTTGATCTAGCTGTTGCTTTAGATCTCATCATCGTCATCTAGCTGTTGCTTTAGATCTCGTCGTTATCTAGCTGTTGCTTTAGATCTCATCGTTATCTAGCTGTTGCTTTAGATCTCGTCGTTATCTAGCTGTTGCTTTAGATCTCATCATCGTCATCTAGCTGTTGCTTTAGATCTCGTCGTCTTCATCTAGCTGTTGCTTTAGATCTCGTCGTCTTCATCTAGCTGTTGCTTTAGATCTCGTCGTCTTCATCTAGCTGTTGCTTTAGATCTCGTCGTCTTCATCTAGCTGTTGCTTTAGATCTCGTCGTCTTCATCTAGCTGTTGCTTTAGATCTCGTCGTCTTCATCTAGCTGTTGCTTTAGATCTCGTCGTCTTCATCTAGCTGTTGCTTTAGATCTCGTCGTCTTCATCTAGCTGTTGCTTTAGATCTCGTCGTCTTCATCTAGCTGTTGCTTTAGATCTCGTCGTCATTTAGCTGTTAGATCTCATCGTCATTTAGCTGTTAGATCTCATCGTCATTTAGCTGTTAGATCTCATCGTCATTTAGCTGTTAGATCTCATCGTCATCTAGTCGTCTTCATCTAGCTGTTGCTTTAGATCTCGTCGTCCTCATTTAGCTGTTGTTAGATCTCGTTGTCATCTAGTCGTCTTCATCTAGCTGTTGCTTTAGATCTCATCGTCATCTAGTCGTCTTCATCTAGCTGTTGCTTTAGATCTCGTCGTCATCTAGTCTCATGTAGCTGTTAGATCTCATCGTCATGTAGCTGTTAGATCTCATCGTCATGTAGCTGTTAGATCTCATCGTCATTTAGCTGTTAGATCTCATCGTCATTTAGCTGTTAGATCTCATCGTCATTTAGCTGTTAGATCTCATCGTCATTTAGCTGTTAGATCTCATCGTCATTTAGCTGTTAGATCTCATCGTCATTTAGCTGTTAGATCTCATCGTCATCTAGTCGTCTTCATCTAGCTGTTGCTTTAGATGTTGTCTTCATCTAGCTGTTGCTTTAGATGTTGTCTTCATCTAGCTGTTGCTTTAGATCTCATCGTTGTCATCTAGCTGTTGCTTTAGATGTCGTCGTCGTCGTCGTCGTCTAGCTGTTGCTTTAGATCTCATCGTCATCTAGTTGTCGTCTAGCTGTTGCTTTAGATCTCATCGTCATCTAGTTGTATTCGTCTAGCTGTTGCTTTAGATCTCATCGTCATCTAGTTGTCGTCATCTAGCTGTTGCTTTAGATCTCATCGTCATCTAGTTGTCTTCATTTAGCTGTTGCTTTAGATCTCATCGTCATCTAGTTGTCTTCATTTAGCTGTTGTTAGATCTCATCGTCATCTAGTTGTCGTCATCTAGCTGTTGCTTTAGATCTCATCGTCATCTAGTTGTCGTCATCTAGCTGTTGCTTTAGATCTCATCGTCATCTAGTTGTCGTCATCTAGCTGTTGCTTTAGATCTCATCGTCATCTAGTTGTCTTCATTTAGCTGTTGTTAGATCTCATCGTCATCTAGTTGTCGTCATCTAGCTGTTGCTTTAGATCTCGTCGTCATCTAGTCGTCTTCATCTAGCTGTTGCTTTAGATCTCGTCGTCCTCATCTAGCTGTTGCTTTAGATCTCATCGTCGTCATCTAGTCGTCTTCATCTAGCTGTTGCTTTAGATCTCATCGTCCTCATCTAGCTGTCATCCTCTAGCTGTTGCTTTAGATCTTGCGTCTTCATCTAGCTGTTGCTTTAGATCTCGTCTTCATCAAGTTGTCTTAATTTAGCTGTTGTTAGATCTCATCGTCATCTAGTTGTCTTCATTTAGCTGTTGTTAGATCTCATCGTCATCTTCATCAGCTGTTGCTTTAGATCTTGCATCTTCATCTAGCTGTTGCTTTAGATCTTGCATCTTCATCTAGCTGTTGCTTTAGATGTCGTCGTCTTCATCTAGCTGTTGCTTTAGATGTCGTCGTCTTCATCTAGCTGTTGCTTTAGATGTCGTCGTCTTCATCTAGCTGTTGCTTTAGATGTCGTCGTCTTCATCTAGCTGTTGCTTTAGATGTCGTCGTCTTCATCTAGCTGTTGCTTTAGATGTCGTCGTCTTCATCTAGCTGTTGCTTTAGATGTCGTCGTCTTCATCTAGCTGTTGCTTTAGATGTCGTCGTCTTCATCTAGCTGTTGCTTTAGATGTCGTCGTCTTCATCTAGCTGTTGCTTTAGATGTCGTCGTCTTCATCTAGCTGTTGCTTTAGATGTCGTCGTCTTCATCTAGCTGTTGCTTTAGATGTCGTCGTCTTCATCTAGCTGTTGCTTTAGATGTCGTCGTCTTCATCTAGCTGTTGCTTTAGATGTCGTCGTCTTCATCTAGCTGTTGCTTTAGATGTCGTCGTCTTCATCTAGCTGTTGCTTTAGATGTCGTCGTCTTCATCTAGCTGTTGCTTTAGATGTCGTCGTCTTCATCTAGCTGTTGCTTTAGATGTCGTCGTCTTCATCTAGCTGTTGCTTTAGATGTCGTCGTCTTCATCTAGCTGTTGCTTTAGATGTCGTCGTCTTCATCTAGCTGTTGCTTTAGATGTCGTCGTCTTCATCTAGCTGTTGCTTTAGATGTCGTCGTCTTCATCTAGCTGTTGCTTTAGATGTCGTCGTCTTCATCTAGCTGTTGCTTTAGAT
The DNA here is from genome assembly GCF_052040795.2 of Danio rerio. Taxonomy (NCBI): domain Eukaryota; kingdom Metazoa; phylum Chordata; class Actinopteri; order Cypriniformes; family Danionidae; genus Danio; species Danio rerio. Next base: position 45,365,309 of record NC_141044.1, read on the forward strand.
GTCGTCGTCTTCATCTAGCTGTTGCTTTAGATGTCGTCGTCTTCATCTAGCTGTTGCTTTAGATGTCGTCGTCTTCATCTAGCTGTTGCTTTAGATGTCGTCGTCTTCATCTAGCTGTTGCTTTAGATGTCGTCGTCTTCATCTAGCTGTTGCTTTAGATGTCGTCGTCTTCATCTAGCTGTTGCTTTAGATGTCGTCGTCTTCATCTAGCTGTTGCTTTAGATCTCGTCGTCGTCTTCATCTAGCTGTTGCTTTAGATCTCGTCGTCGTCTTCATCTAGCTGTTGCTTTAGATCTCGTCGTCGTCTTCATCTAGCTGTTGCTTTAGATCTCGTCGTCGTCTTCATCTAGCTGTTGCTTTAGATCTCGTCGTCGTCTTCATCTAGCTGTTGCTTTAGATCTCGTCGTCGTCTTCTAGCTGTTGCTTTAGATCTCGTCGTCGTCTTCATCTAGCTGTTGCTTTAGATCTCGTCGTCGTCTTCTAGCTGTTGCTTTAGATGTCGTCGTCGTCTTCTAGCTGTTGCTTTAGATGTCGTCGTCGTCTTCTAGCTGTTGCTTTAGATGTCGTCGTCGTCTTCTAGCTGTTGCTTTAGATGTCGTCGTCGTCTTCTAGCTGTTGCTTTAGATGTCGTCGTCTTCATCTAGCTGTTGCTTTAGATGTCGTCGTCTTCATCTAGCTGTTGCTTTAGATCTTGCGTCGTCGTCTTCATCTAGCTGTTGCTTTAGATCTTGCGTCTTCATCTAGCTGTTGCTTTAGATCTCGTCGTCCTCATCTAGCTGTTGTTAGATCTCCTTGTCATCTAGTTGTCTTCATCTAGCTGTTGCTTTAGATGTCGTCGTCTTCATCTAGCTGTTGCTTTAGATGTCGTCGTCTTCATCTAGCTGTTGCTTTAGATGTCGTCGTCTTCATCTAGCTGTTGCTTTAGATGTCGTCGTCTTCATCTAGCTGTTGCTTTAGATGTCGTCGTCTTCATCTAGCTGTTGCTTTAGATGTCGTCGTCTTCATCTAGCTGTTGCTTTAGATGTCGTCGTCTTCATCTAGCTGTTGCTTTAGATGTCGTCGTCGTCTTCATCTAGCTGTTGCTTTAGATGTCGTCGTCGTCTTCATCTAGCTGTTGCTTTAGATGTCGTCGTCGTCTTCATCTAGCTGTTGCTTTAGATCTCGTCGTCGTCTTCATCTAGCTGTTGCTTTAGATCTCGTCGTCGTCTTCATCTAGCTGTTGCTTTAGATCTCGTCGTCGTCTTCATCTAGCTGTTGCTTTAGATCTCGTCGTCGTCTTCATCTAGCTGTTGCTTTAGATCTCGTCGTCGTCTTCATCTAGCTGTTGCTTTAGATCTCGTCGTCGTCTTCATCTAGCTGTTGCTTTAGATCTCGTCGTCGTCTTCATCTAGCTGTTGCTTTAGATCTCGTCAGGGTTAGGGTGAGAAAAAATCCAGAGGTTGGACTGGGTCCATCCCCGGTTATGCACGGTCCATCGACATCAACTGCCCGCCACGCCCGCGGCGTCCGGGTCGGCAGAACGGATCCGAACGACATCGAGAAAGGCCAGCGTCAGCCCGCAACACAACTAAATTGTCGTGAAAAAATTACCCACCAAGTTTTAGGTATGTGTATAGCGCTAATTCAGCATTTGGGGTAGGGTTCGGGGTCTTAGGGTCCCTGCTCTTAGGGCTCTAGGCACTTGGGTTAAGTTTTAGGTGTGAAAGGTCACCCGGGTTGGGTTTAGAGGTGTGTTGAAGAGTGCCGTCGATGTTTGTAAATAATAAAGTTTTGTTTTTGTGGACTTAATACATTTATTTTACTTTCCCATGAGATTAAATATTGCGGCTCTCTCCCATTTGCGTTTTGAAATGGAGGCACTAAATATACTGCTCAAACCTGATCGCGACGTTTCGGAGTTTCTTTTCCTTCCTCAGGCTAGTTTGAGCAACTGGACGGCTGGAATACTTCACATCAGCTCATTTATATAGACTTCTCAGTGGGCGTGGCTTCCTAACACTCTCTCTCTCTGTTTTCACACTTTCTCGATGTTTCGATTTTTCTCGATGTTTCCCAAAACTGAATATCGGCACTTTGTGGTGCGTCATAAACTTAGCGTTATACTTTCTGCTGTCCTGTTGTGTACTTTTTGACACCAATTTATTAAATGTTCCAAGTTGGAGACTCATTTCCCCGACATCGATGGATCCGCCGGCGTTCCCGTCCGCAGCGGGCGAGGTGCAGAGCTGGAGGCACTGGCTGGGTTAGGGTGAGAAAAAATCCAGAGGTTGGACTGGGTCCATCCCCGGTTATGCACGGTCCATCGACATCAACTGCCCGCCACGCCCGCGGCGTCCGGGTCGGCCGAACGGATCCGAACGACATCGAGAAAGGCCAGCGTCAGCCCGCAACACAACTAAATTGTCGTGAAAAAATTACCCACCAAGTTTTAGGTATGTGTATAGCGCTAATTCAGCATTTGGGGTAGGGTTCGGGGTCTTAGGGTCCCTGCTCTTAGGGCTCTAGGCACTTGGGTTAAGTTTTAGGTGTGAAAGGTCACCCGGGTTGGGTTTAGAGGTGTGTTGAAGAGTGCCGTCGATGTTTGTAAATAATAAAGTTTTGTTTTTGTGGACTTAATACATTTATTTTACTTTCCCATGAGATTAAATATTGCGGCTCTCTCCCATTTGCGTTTTGAAATGGAGGCACTAAATATACTGCTCAAACCTGATCGCGACGTTTCGGAGTTTCTTTTCCTTCCTCAGGCTAGTTTGAGCAACTGGACGGCTGGAATACTTCACATCAGCTCATTTATATAGACTTCTCAGTGGGCGTGGCTTCCTAACACTCTCTCTCTCTGTTTTCACACTTTCTCGATGTTTCGATTTTTCTCGATGTTTCCCAAAACTGAATATCGGCACTTTGTGGTGCGTCATAAACTTAGCGTTATACTTTCTGCTGTCCTGTTGTGTACTTTTTGACACCAATTTATTAAATGTTCCAAGTTGGAGACTCATTTCCCCGACATCGATGGATCCGCCGGCGTTCCCGTCCGCAGCGGGCGAGGTGCAGAGCTGGAGGCACTGGCTGGGTTAGGGTGAGAAAAAATCCAGAGGTTGGACTGGGTCCATCCCCGGTTATGCACGGTCCATCGACATCAACTGCCCGCCACGCCCGCGGCGTCCGGGTCGGCCGAACGGATCCGAACGACATCGAGAAAGGCCAGCGTCAGCCCGCAACACAACTAAATTGTCGTGAAAAAATTACCCACCAAGTTTTAGGTATGTGTATAGCGCTAATTCAGCATTTGGGGTAGGGTTCGGGGTCTTAGGGTCCCTGCTCTTAGGGCTCTAGGCACTTGGGTTAAGTTTTAGGTGTGAAAGGTCACCCGGGTTGGGTTTAGAGGTGTGTTGAAGAGTGCCGTCGATGTTTGTAAATAATAAAGTTTTGTTTTTGTGGACTTAATACATTTATTTTACTTTCCCATGAGATTAAATATTGCGGCTCTCTCCCATTTGCGTTTTGAAATGGAGGCACTAAATATACTGCTCAAACCTGATCGCGACGTTTCGGAGTTTCTTTTCCTTCCTCAGGCTAGTTTGAGCAACTGGACGGCTGGAATACTTCACATCAGCTCATTTATATAGACTTCTCAGTGGGCGTGGCTTCCTAACACTCTCTCTCTGTTTTCACACTTTCTCGATGTTTCGATTTTTCTCGATGTTTCCCAAAACTGAATATCGGCACTTTGTGGTGCGTCATAAACTTAGCGTTATACTTTCTGCTGTCCTGTTGTGTACTTTTTGACACCAATTTATTAAATGTTCCAAGTTGGAGACTCATTTCCCCGACATCGATGGATCCGCCGGCGTTCCCGTCCGCAGCGGGCGAGGTGCAGAGCTGGAGGCACTGGCTGGGTTAGGGTGAGAAAAAATCCAGAGGTTGGACTGGGTCCATCCCCGGTTATGCACGGTCCATCGACATCAACTGCCCGCCACGCCCGCGGCGTCCGGGTCGGCCGAACGGATCCGAACGACATCGAGAAAGGCCAGCGTCAGCCCGCAACACAACTAAATTGTCGTGAAAAAATTACCCACCAAGTTTTAGGTATGTGTATAGCGCTAATTCAGCATTTGGGGTAGGGTTCGGGGTCTTAGGGTCCCTGCTCTTAGGGCTCTAGGCACTTGGGTTAAGTTTTAGGTGTGAAAGGTCACCCGGGTTGGGTTTAGAGGTGTGTTGAAGAGTGCCGTCGATGTTTGTAAATAATAAAGTTTTGTTTTTGTGGACTTAATACATTTATTTTACTTTCCCATGAGATTAAATATTGCGGCTCTCTCCCATTTGCGTTTTGAAATGGAGGCACTAAATATACTGCTCAAACCTGATCGCGACGTTTCGGAGTTTCTTTTCCTTCCTCAGGCTAGTTTGAGCAACTGGACGGCTGGAATACTTCACATCAGCTCATTTATATAGACTTCTCAGTGGGCGTGGCTTCCTAACACTCTCTCTCTCTGTTTTCACACTTTCTCGATGTTTCGATTTTTCTCGATGTTTCCCAAAACTGAATATCGGCACTTTGTGGTGCGTCATAAACTTAGCGTTATACTTTCTGCTGTCCTGTTGTGTACTTTTTGACACCAATTTATTAAATGTTCCAAGTTGGAGACTCATTTCCCCGACATCGATGGATCCGCCGGCGTTCCCGTCCGCAGCGGGCGAGGTGCAGAGCTGGAGGCACTGGCTGGGTTAGGGTGAGAAAAAATCCAGAGGTTGGACTGGGTCCATCCCCGGTTATGCACGGTCCATCGACATCAACTGCCCGCCACGCCCGCGGCGTCCGGGTCGGCCGAACGGATCCGAACGACATCGAGAAAGGCCAGCGTCAGCCCGCAACACAACTAAATTGTCGTGAAAAAATTACCCACCAAGTTTTAGGTATGTGTATAGCGCTAATTCAGCATTTGGGGTAGGGTTCGGGGTCTTAGGGTCCCTGCTCTTAGGGCTCTAGGCACTTGGGTTAAGTTTTAGGTGTGAAAGGTCACCCGGGTTGGGTTTAGAGGTGTGTTGAAGAGTGCCGTCGATGTTTGTAAATAATAAAGTTTTGTTTTTGTGGACTTAATACATTTATTTTACTTTCCCATGAGATTAAATATTGCGGCTCTCTCCCATTTGCGTTTTGAAATGGAGGCACTAAATATACTGCTCAAACCTGATCGCGACGTTTCGGAGTTTCTTTTCCTTCCTCAGGCTAGTTTGAGCAACTGGACGGCTGGAATACTTCACATCAGCTCATTTATATAGACTTCTCAGTGGGCGTGGCTTCCTAACACTCTCTCTCTCTGTTTTCACACTTTCTCGATGTTTCGATTTTTCTCGATGTTTCCCAAAACTGAATATCGGCACTTTGTGGTGCGTCATAAACTTAGCGTTATACTTTCTGCTGTCCTGTTGTGTACTTTTTGACACCAATTTATTAAATGTTCCAAGTTGGAGACTCATTTCCCCGACATCGATGGATCCGCCGGCGTTCCCGTCCGCAGCGGGCGAGGTGCAGAGCTGGAGGCACTGGCTGGGTTAGGGTGAGAAAAAATCCAGAGGTTGGACTGGGTCCATCCCCGGTTATGCACGGTCCATCGACATCAACTGCCCGCCACGCCCGCGGCGTCCGGGTCGGCCGAACGGATCCGAACGACATCGAGAAAGGCCAGCGTCAGCCCGCAACACAACTAAATTGTCGTGAAAAAATTACCCACCAAGTTTTAGGTATGTGTATAGCGCTAATTCAGCATTTGGGGTAGGGTTCGGGGTCTTAGGGTCCCTGCTCTTAGGGCTCTAGGCACTTGGGTTAAGTTTTAGGTGTGAAAGGTCACCCGGGTTGGGTTTAGAGGTGTGTTGAAGAGTGCCGTCGATGTTTGTAAATAATAAAGTTTTGTTTTTGTGGACTTAATACATTTATTTTACTTTCCCATGAGATTAAATATTGCGGCTCTCTCCCATTTGCGTTTTGAAATGGAGGCACTAAATATACTGCTCAAACCTGATCGCGACGTTTCGGAGTTTCTTTTCCTTCCTCAGGCTAGTTTGAGCAACTGGACGGCTGGAATACTTCACATCAGCTCATTTATATAGACTTCTCAGTGGGCGTGGCTTCCTAACACTCTCTCTCTCTGTTTTCACACTTTCTCGATGTTTCGATTTTTCTCGATGTTTCCCAAAACTGAATATCGGCACTTTGTGGTGCGTCATAAACTTAGCGTTATACTTTCTGCTGTCCTGTTGTGTACTTTTTGACACCAATTTATTAAATGTTCCAAGTTGGAGACTCATTTCCCCGACATCGATGGATCCGCCGGCGTTCCCGTCCGCAGCGGGCGAGGTGCAGAGCTGGAGGCACTGGCTGGGTTAGGGTGAGAAAAAATCCAGAGGTTGGACTGGGTCCATCCCCGGTTATGCACGGTCCATCGACATCAACTGCCCGCCACGCCCGCGGCGTCCGGGTCGGCCGAACGGATCCGAACGACATCGAGAAAGGCCAGCGTCAGCCCGCAACACAACTAAATTGTCGTGAAAAAATTACCCACCAAGTTTTAGGTATGTGTATAGCGCTAATTCAGCATTTGGGGTAGGGTTCGGGGTCTTAGGGTCCCTGCTCTTAGGGCTCTAGGCACTTGGGTTAAGTTTTAGGTGTGAAAGGTCACCCGGGTTGGGTTTAGAGGTGTGTTGAAGAGTGCCGTCGATGTTTGTAAATAATAAAGTTTTGTTTTTGTGGACTTAATACATTTATTTTACTTTCCCATGAGATTAAATATTGCGGCTCTCTCCCATTTGCGTTTTGAAATGGAGGCACTAAATATACTGCTCAAACCTGATCGCGACGTTTCGGAGTTTCTTTTCCTTCCTCAGGCTAGTTTGAGCAACTGGACGGCTGGAATACTTCACATCAGCTCATTTATATAGACTTCTCAGTGGGCGTGGCTTCCTAACACTCTCTCTCTCTGTTTTCACACTTTCTCGATGTTTCGATTTTTCTCGATGTTTCCCAAAACTGAATATCGGCACTTTGTGGTGCGTCATAAACTTAGCGTTATACTTTCTGCTGTCCTGTTGTGTACTTTTTGACACCAATTTATTAAATGTTCCAAGTTGGAGACTCATTTCCCCGACATCGATGGATCCGCCGGCGTTCCCGTCCGCAGCGGGCGAGGTGCAGAGC
>NC_141044.1:45377500-45379863 GCF_052040795.2 Danio rerio
AGGGTTAGGGTTAGGGTTAGGGTTAGGGTTAGGGTTAGGGTTAGGGTTAGGGTTAGGGTTAGGGTTAGGGTTAGGGTTAGGGTTAGGGTTAGGGTTAGGGTTAGGGTTAGGGTTAGGGTTAGGGTTAGGGTTAGGGTTAGGGTTAGGGTTAGGGTTAGGGTTAGGGTTAGGGTTAGGGTTAGGGTTAGGGTTAGGGTTAGGGTTAGGGTTAGGGTTAGGGTTAGGGTTAGGGTTAGGGTTAGGGTTAGGGTTAGGGTTAGGGTTAGGGTTAGGGTTAGGGTTAGGGTTAGGGTTAGGGTTAGGGTTAGGGTTAGGGTTAGGGTTAGGGTTAGGGTTAGGGTTAGGGTTAGGGTTAGGGTTAGGGTTAGGGTTAGGGTTAGGGTTAGGGTTAGGGTTAGGGTTAGGGTTAGGGTTAGGGTTAGGGTTAGGGTTAGGGTTAGGGTTAGGGTTAGGGTTAGGGTTAGGGTTAGGGTTAGGGTTAGGGTTAGGGTTAGGGTTAGGGTTAGGGTTAGGGTTAGGGTTAGGGTTAGGGTTAGGGTTAGGGTTAGGGTTAGGGTTAGGGTTAGGGTTAGGGTTAGGGTTAGGGTTAGGGTTAGGGTTAGGGTTAGGGTTAGGGTTAGGGTTAGGGTTAGGGTTAGGGTTAGGGTTAGGGTTAGGGTTAGGGTTAGGGTTAGGGTTAGGGTTAGGGTTAGGGTTAGGGTTAGGGTTAGGGTTAGGGTTAGGGTTAGGGTTAGGGTTAGGGTTAGGGTTAGGGTTAGGGTTAGGGTTAGGGTTAGGGTTAGGGTTAGGGTTAGGGTTAGGGTTAGGGTTAGGGTTAGGGTTAGGGTTAGGGTTAGGGTTAGGGTTAGGGTTAGGGTTAGGGTTAGGGTTAGGGTTAGGGTTAGGGTTAGGGTTAGGGTTAGGGTTAGGGTTAGGGTTAGGGTTAGGGTTAGGGTTAGGGTTAGGGTTAGGGTTAGGGTTAGGGTTAGGGTTAGGGTTAGGGTTAGGGTTAGGGTTAGGGTTAGGGTTAGGGTTAGGGTTAGGGTTAGGGTTAGGGTTAGGGTTAGGGTTAGGGTTAGGGTTAGGGTTAGGGTTAGGGTTAGGGTTAGGGTTAGGGTTAGGGTTAGGGTTAGGGTTAGGGTTAGGGTTAGGGTTAGGGTTAGGGTTAGGGTTAGGGTTAGGGTTAGGGTTAGGGTTAGGGTTAGGGTTAGGGTTAGGGTTAGGGTTAGGGTTAGGGTTAGGGTTAGGGTTAGGGTTAGGGTTAGGGTTAGGGTTAGGGTTAGGGTTAGGGTTAGGGTTAGGGTTAGGGTTAGGGTTAGGGTTAGGGTTAGGGTTAGGGTTAGGGTTAGGGTTAGGGTTAGGGTTAGGGTTAGGGTTAGGGTTAGGGTTAGGGTTAGGGTTAGGGTTAGGGTTAGGGTTAGGGTTAGGGTTAGGGTTAGGGTTAGGGTTAGGGTTAGGGTTAGGGTTAGGGTTAGGGTTAGGGTTAGGGTTAGGGTTAGGGTTAGGGTTAGGGTTAGGGTTAGGGTTAGGGTTAGGGTTAGGGTTAGGGTTAGGGTTAGGGTTAGGGTTAGGGTTAGGGTTAGGGTTAGGGTTAGGGTTAGGGTTAGGGTTAGGGTTAGGGTTAGGGTTAGGGTTAGGGTTAGGGTTAGGGTTAGGGTTAGGGTTAGGGTTAGGGTTAGGGTTAGGGTTAGGGTTAGGGTTAGGGTTAGGGTTAGGGTTAGGGTTAGGGTTAGGGTTAGGGTTAGGGTTAGGGTTAGGGTTAGGGTTAGGGTTAGGGTTAGGGTTAGGGTTAGGGTTAGGGTTAGGGTTAGGGTTAGGGTTAGGGTTAGGGTTAGGGTTAGGGTTAGGGTTAGGGTTAGGGTTAGGGTTAGGGTTAGGGTTAGGGTTAGGGTTAGGGTTAGGGTTAGGGTTAGGGTTAGGGTTAGGGTTAGGGTTAGGGTTAGGGTTAGGGTTAGGGTTAGGGTTAGGGTTAGGGTTAGGGTTAGGGTTAGGGTTAGGGTTAGGGTTAGGGTTAGGGTTAGGGTTAGGGTTAGGGTTAGGGTTAGGGTTAGGGTTAGGGTTAGGGTTAGGGTTAGGGTTAGGGTTAGGGTTAGGGTTAGGGTTAGGGTTAGGGTTAGGGTTAGGGTTAGGGTTAGGGTTAGGGTTAGGGTTAGGGTTAGGGTTAGGGTTAGGGTTAGGGTTAGGGTTAGGGTTAGGGTTAGGGTTAGGGTTAGGGTTAGGGTTAGGGTTAGGGTTAGGGTTAGGGTTAGGGTTAGGGTTAGGGTTAGGGTTAGGGTTAGGGTTAGGGTTAGGGTTAGGGTTAGGGTTAGGGTTAGGGTTAGGGTTAGGGTTAGGGTTAGGGTTAGGGTTAGGGTTAGGGTTAGGGTTAGGGTTAGAGCAATACA
>NC_141045.1:0-42500 GCF_052040795.2 Danio rerio
AACCCTAACCCTAACCCTAACCCTAACCCTAACCCTAACCCTAACCCTAACCCTAACCCTAACCCTAACCCTAACCCTAACCCTAACCCTAACCCTAACCCTAACCCTAACCCTAACCCTAACCCTAACCCTAACCCTAACCCTAACCCTAACCCTAACCCTAACCCTAACCCTAACCCTAACCCTAACCCTAACCCTAACCCTAACCCTAACCCTAACCCTAACCCTAACCCTAACCCTAACCCTAACCCTAACCCTAACCCTAACCCTAACCCTAACCCTAACCCTAACCTAACCCTAACCCTAACCCTAACCCTAACCCTAACCCTAACCCTAACCCTAACCCTAACCCTAACCCTAACCCTAACCCTAACCCTAACCCTAACCCTAACCCTAACCCTAACCCTAACCCTAACCCTAACCCTAACCCTAACCCTAACCCTAACCCTAACCCTAACCCTAACCCTAACCCTAACCCTAACCCTAACCCTAACCCTAACCCTAACCCTAACCCTAACCCTAACCCTAACCCTAACCCTAACCCTAACCCTAACCCTAACCCTAACCCTAACCCTAACCCTAACCCTAACCCTAACCCTAACCCTAACCCTAACCCTAACCCTAACCCTAACCCTAACCCTAACCCTAACCCTAACCCTAACCCTAACCCTAACCCTAACCCTAACCCTAACCCTAACCCTAACCCTAACCCTAACCCTAACCCTAACCCTAACCCTAACCCTAACCCTAACCCTAACCCTAACCCTAACCCTAACCCTAACCCTAACCCTAACCCTAACCCTAACCCTAACCCTAACCCTAACCCTAACCCTAACCCTAACCCTAACCCTAACCCTAACCCTAACCCTAACCCTAACCCTAACCCTAACCCTAACCCTAACCCTAACCCTAACCCTAACCCTAACCCTAACCCTAACCCTAACCCTAACCCTAACCCTAACCCTAACCCTAACCCTAACCCTAACCCTAACCCTAACCCTAACCCTAACCCTAACCCTAACCCTAACCCTAACCCTAACCCTAACCCTAACCCTAACCCTAACCCTAACCCTAACCCTAACCCTAACCCTAACCCTAACCCTAACCCTAACCCTAACCCTAACCCTAACCCTAACCCTAACCCTAACCCTAACCCTAACCCTAACCCTAACCCTAACCCTAACCCTAACCCTAACCCTAACCCTAACCCTAACCCTAACCCTAACCCTAACCCTAACCCTAACCCTAACCCTAACCCTAACCCTAACCCTAACCCTAACCCTAACCCTAACCCTAACCCTAACCCTAACCCTAACCCTAACCCTAACCCTAACCCTAACCCTAACCCTAACCCTAACCCTAACCCTAACCCTAACCCTAACCCTAACCCTAACCCTAACCCTAACCCTAACCCTAACCCTAACCCTAACCCTAACCCTAACCCTAACCCTAACCCTAACCCTAACCCTAACCCTAACCCTAACCCTAACCCTAACCCTAACCCTAACCCTAACCCTAACCCTAACCCTAACCCTAACCCTAACCCTAACCCTAACCCTAACCCTAACCCTAACCCTAACCCTAACCCTAACCCTAACCCTAACCCTAACCCTAACCCTAACCCTAACCCTAACCCTAACCCTAACCCTAACCCTAACCCTAACCCTAACCCTAACCCTAACCCTAACCCTAACCCTAACCCTAACCCTAACCCTAACCCTAACCCTAACCCTAACCCTAACCCTAACCCTAACCCTAACCCTAACCCTAACCCTAACCCTAACCCTAACCCTAACCCTAACCCTAACCCTAACCCTAACCCTAACCCTAACCCTAACCCTAACCCTAACCCTAACCCTAACCCTAACCCTAACCCTAACCCTAACCCTAACCCTAACCCTAACCCTAACCCTAACCCTAACCCTAACCCTAACCCTAACCCTAACCCTAACCCTAACCCTAACCCTAACCCTAACCCTAACCCTAACCCTAACCCTAACCCTAACCCTAACCCTAACCCTAACCCTAACCCTAACCCTAACCCTAACCCTAACCCTAACCCTAACCCTAACCCTAACCCTAACCCTAACCCTAACCCTAACCCTAACCCTAACCCTAACCCTAACCCTAACCCTAACCCTAACCCTAACCCTAACCCTAACCCTAACCCTAACCCTAACCCTAACCCTAACCCTAACCCTAACCCTAACCCTAACCCTAACCCTAACCCTAACCCTAACCCTAACCCTAACCCTAACCCTAACCCTAACCCTAACCCTAACCCTAACCCTAACCCTAACCCTAACCCTAACCCTAACCCTAACCCTAACCCTAACCCTAACCCTAACCCTAACCCTAACCCTAACCCTAACCCTAACCCTAACCCTAACCCTAACCCTAACCCTAACCCTAACCCTAACCCTAACCCTAACCCTAACCCTAACCCTAACCCTAACCCTAACCCTAACCCTAACCCTAACCCTAACCCTAACCCTAACCCTAACCCTAACCCTAACCCTAACCCTAACCCTAACCCTAACCCTAACCCTAACCCTAACCCTAACCCTAACCCTAACCCTAACCCTAACCCTAACCCTAACCCTAACCCTAACCCTAACCCTAACCCTAACCCTAACCCTAACCCTAACCCTAACCCTAACCCTAACCCTAACCCTAACCCTAACCCTAACCCTAACCCTAACCCTAACCCTAACCCTAACCCTAACCCTAACCCTAACCCTAACCCTAACCCTAACCCTAACCCTAACCCTAACCCTAACCCTAACCCTAACCCTAACCCTAACCCTAACCCTAACCCTAACCCTAACCCTAACCCTAACCCTAACCCTAACCCTAACCCTAACCCTAACCCTAACCCTAACCCTAACCCTAACCCTAACCCTAACCCTAACCCTAACCCTAACCCTAACCCTAACCCTAACCCTAACCCTAACCCTAACCCTAACCCTAACCCTAACCCTAACCCTAACCCTAACCCTAACCCTAACCCTAACCCTAACCCTAACCCTAACCCTAACCCTAACCCTAACCCTAACCCTAACCCTAACCCTAACCCTAACCCTAACCCTAACCCTAACCCTAACCCTAACCCTAACCCTAACCCTAACCCTAACCCTAACCCTAACCCTAACCCTAACCCTAACCCTAACCCTAACCCTAACCCTAACCCTAACCCTAACCCTAACCCTAACCCTAACCCTAACCCTAACCCTAACCCTAACCCTAACCCTAACCCTAACCCTAACCCTAACCCTAACCCTAACCCTAACCCTAACCCTAACCCTAACCCTAACCCTAACCCTAACCCTAACCCTAACCCTAACCCTAACCCTAACCCTAACCCTAACCCTAACCCTAACCCTAACCCTAACCCTAACCCTAACCCTAACCCTAACCCTAACCCTAACCCTAACCCTAACCCTAACCCTAACCCTAACCCTAACCCTAACCCTAACCCTAACCCTAACCCTAACCCTAACCCTAACCCTAACCCTAACCCTAACCCTAACCCTAACCCTAACCCTAACCCTAACCCTAACCCTAACCCTAACCCTAACCCTAACCCTAACCCTAACCCTAACCCTAACCCTAACCCTAACCCTAACCCTAACCCTAACCCTAACCCTAACCCTAACCCTAACCCTAACCCTAACCCTAACCCTAACCCTAACCCTAACCCTAACCCTAACCCTAACCCTAACCCTAACCCTAACCCTAACCCTAACCCTAACCCTAACCCTAACCCTAACCCTAACCCTAACCCTAACCCTAACCCTAACCCTAACCCTAACCCTAACCCTAACCCTAACCCTAACCCTAACCCTAACCCTAACCCTAACCCTAACCCTAACCCTAACCCTAACCCTAACCCTAACCCTAACCCTAACCCTAACCCTAACCCTAACCCTAACCCTAACCCTAACCCTAACCCTAACCCTAACCCTAACCCTAACCCTAACCCTAACCCTAACCCTAACCCTAACCCTAACCCTAACCCTAACCCTAACCCTAACCCTAACCCTAACCCTAACCCTAACCCTAACCCTAACCCTAACCCTAACCCTAACCCTAACCCTAACCCTAACCCTAACCCTAACCCTAACCCTAACCCTAACCCTAACCCTAACCCTAACCCTAACCCTAACCCTAACCCTAACCCTAACCCTAACCCTAACCCTAACCCTAACCCTAACCCTAACCCTAACCCTAACCCTAACCCTAACCCTAACCCTAACCCTAACCCTAACCCTAACCCTAACCCTAACCCTAACCCTAACCCTAACCCTAACCCTAACCCTAACCCTAACCCTAACCCTAACCCTAACCCTAACCCTAACCCTAACCCTAACCCTAACCCTAACCCTAACCCTAACCCTAACCCTAACCCTAACCCTAACCCTAACCCTAACCCTAACCCTAACCCTAACCCTAACCCTAACCCTAACCCTAACCCTAACCCTAACCCTAACCCTAACCCTAACCCTAACCCTAACCCTAACCCTAACCCTAACCCTAACCCTAACCCTAACCCTAACCCTAACCCTAACCCTAACCCTAACCCTAACCCTAACCCTAACCCTAACCCTAACCCTAACCCTAACCCTAACCCTAACCCTAACCCTAACCCTAACCCTAACCCTAACCCTAACCCTAACCCTAACCCTAACCCTAACCCTAACCCTAACCCTAACCCTAACCCTAACCCTAACCCTAACCCTAACCCTAACCCTAACCCTAACCCTAACCCTAACCCTAACCCTAACCCTAACCCTAACCCTAACCCTAACCCTAACCCTAACCCTAACCCTAACCCTAACCCTAACCCTAACCCTAACCCTAACCCTAACCCTAACCCTAACCCTAACCCTAACCCTAACCCTAACCCTAACCCTAACCCTAACCCTAACCCTAACCCTAACCCTAACCCTAACCCTAACCCTAACCCTAACCCTAACCCTAACCCTAACCCTAACCCTAACCCTAACCCTAACCCTAACCCTAACCCTAACCCTAACCCTAACCCTAACCCTAACCCTAACCCTAACCCTAACCCTAACCCTAACCCTAACCCTAACCCTAACCCTAACCCTAACCCTAACCCTAACCCTAACCCTAACCCTAACCCTAACCCTAACCCTAACCCTAACCCTAACCCTAACCCTAACCCTAACCCTAACCCTAACCCTAACCCTAACCCTAACCCTAACCCTAACCCTAACCCTAACCCTAACCCTAACCCTAACCCTAACCCTAACCCTAACCCTAACCCTAACCCTAACCCTAACCCTAACCCTAACCCTAACCCTAACCCTAACCCTAACCCTAACCCTAACCCTAACCCTAACCCTAACCCTAACCCTAACCCTAACCCTAACCCTAACCCTAACCCTAACCCTAACCCTAACCCTAACCCTAACCCTAACCCTAACCCTAACCCTAACCCTAACCCTAACCCTAACCCTAACCCTAACCCTAACCCTAACCCTAACCCTAACCCTAACCCTAACCCTAACCCTAACCCTAACCCTAACCCTAACCCTAACCCTAACCCTAACCCTAACCCTAACCCTAACCCTAACCCTAACCCTAACCCTAACCCTAACCCTAACCCTAACCCTAACCCTAACCCTAACCCTAACCCTAACCCTAACCCTAACCCTAACCCTAACCCTAACCCTAACCCTAACCCTAACCCTAACCCTAACCCTAACCCTAACCCTAACCCTAACCCTAACCCTAACCCTAACCCTAACCCTAACCCTAACCCTAACCCTAACCCTAACCCTAACCCTAACCCTAACCCTAACCCTAACCCTAACCCTAACCCTAACCCTAACCCTAACCCTAACCCTAACCCTAACCCTAACCCTAACCCTAACCCTAACCCTAACCCTAACCCTAACCCTAACCCTAACCCTAACCCTAACCCTAACCCTAACCCTAACCCTAACCCTAACCCTAACCCTAACCCTAACCCTAACCCTAACCCTAACCCTAACCCTAACCCTAACCCTAACCCTAACCCTAACCCTAACCCTAACCCTAACCCTAACCCTAACCCTAACCCTAACCCTAACCCTAACCCTAACCCTAACCCTAACCCTAACCCTAACCCTAACCCTAACCCTAACCCTAACCCTAACCCTAACCCTAACCCTAACCCTAACCCTAACCCTAACCCTAACCCTAACCCTAACCCTAACCCTAACCCTAACCCTAACCCTAACCCTAACCCTAACCCTAACCCTAACCCTAACCCTAACCCTAACCCTAACCCTAACCCTAACCCTAACCCTAACCCTAACCCTAACCCTAACCCTAACCCTAACCCTAACCCTAACCCTAACCCTAACCCTAACCCTAACCCTAACCCTAACCCTAACCCTAACCCTAACCCTAACCCTAACCCTAACCCTAACCCTAACCCTAACCCTAACCCTAACCCTAACCCTAACCCTAACCCTAACCCTAACCCTAACCCTAACCCTAACCCTAACCCTAACCCTAACCCTAACCCTAACCCTAACCCTAACCCTAACCCTAACCCTAACCCTAACCCTAACCCTAACCCTAACCCTAACCCTAACCCTAACCCTAACCCTAACCCTAACCCTAACCCTAACCCTAACCCTAACCCTAACCCTAACCCTAACCCTAACCCTAACCCTAACCCTAACCCTAACCCTAACCCTAACCCTAACCCTAACCCTAACCCTAACCCTAACCCTAACCCTAACCCTAACCCTAACCCTAACCCTAACCCTAACCCTAACCCTAACCCTAACCCTAACCCTAACCCTAACCCTAACCCTAACCCTAACCCTAACCCTAACCCTAACCCTAACCCTAACCCTAACCCTAACCCTAACCCTAACCCTAACCCTAACCCTAACCCTAACCCTAACCCTAACCCTAACCCTAACCCTAACCCTAACCCTAACCCTAACCCTAACCCTAACCCTAACCCTAACCCTAACCCTAACCCTAACCCTAACCCTAACCCTAACCCTAACCCTAACCCTAACCCTAACCCTAACCCTAACCCTAACCCTAACCCTAACCCTAACCCTAACCCTAACCCTAACCCTAACCCTAACCCTAACCCTAACCCTAACCCTAACCCTAACCCTAACCCTAACCCTAACCCTAACCCTAACCCTAACCCTAACCCTAACCCTAACCCTAACCCTAACCCTAACCCTAACCCTAACCCTAACCCTAACCCTAACCCTAACCCTAACCCTAACCCTAACCCTAACCCTAACCCTAACCCTAACCCTAACCCTAACCCTAACCCTAACCCTAACCCTAACCCTAACCCTAACCCTAACCCTAACCCTAACCCTAACCCTAACCCTAACCCTAACCCTAACCCTAACCCTAACCCTAACCCTAACCCTAACCCTAACCCTAACCCTAACCCTAACCCTAACCCTAACCCTAACCCTAACCCTAACCCTAACCCTAACCCTAACCCTAACCCTAACCCTAACCCTAACCCTAACCCTAACCCTAACCCTAACCCTAACCCTAACCCTAACCCTAACCCTAACCCTAACCCTAACCCTAACCCTAACCCTAACCCTAACCCTAACCCTAACCCTAACCCTAACCCTAACCCTAACCCTAACCCTAACCCTAACCCTAACCCTAACCCTAACCCTAACCCTAACCCTAACCCTAACCCTAACCCTAACCCTAACCCTAACCCTAACCCTAACCCTAACCCTAACCCTAACCCTAACCCTAACCCTAACCCTAACCCTAACCCTAACCCTAACCCTAACCCTAACCCTAACCCTAACCCTAACCCTAACCCTAACCCTAACCCTAACCCTAACCCTAACCCTAACCCTAACCCTAACCCTAACCCTAACCCTAACCCTAACCCTAACCCTAACCCTAACCCTAACCCTAACCCTAACCCTAACCCTAACCCTAACCCTAACCCTAACCCTAACCCTAACCCTAACCCTAACCCTAACCCTAACCCTAACCCTAACCCTAACCCTAACCCTAACCCTAACCCTAACCCTAACCCTAACCCTAACCCTAACCCTAACCCTAACCCTAACCCTAACCCTAACCCTAACCCTAACCCTAACCCTAACCCTAACCCTAACCCTAACCCTAACCCTAACCCTAACCCTAACCCTAACCCTAACCCTAACCCTAACCCTAACCCTAACCCTAACCCTAACCCTAACCCTAACCCTAACCCTAACCCTAACCCTAACCCTAACCCTAACCCTAACCCTAACCCTAACCCTAACCCTAACCCTAACCCTAACCCTAACCCTAACCCTAACCCTAACCCTAACCCTAACCCTAACCCTAACCCTAACCCTAACCCTAACCCTAACCCTAACCCTAACCCTAACCCTAACCCTAACCCTAACCCTAACCCTAACCCTAACCCTAACCCTAACCCTAACCCTAACCCTAACCCTAACCCTAACCCTAACCCTAACCCTAACCCTAACCCTAACCCTAACCCTAACCCTAACCCTAACCCTAACCCTAACCCTAACCCTAACCCTAACCCTAACCCTAACCCTAACCCTAACCCTAACCCTAACCCTAACCCTAACCCTAACCCTAACCCTAACCCTAACCCTAACCCTAACCCTAACCCTAACCCTAACCCTAACCCTAACCCTAACCCTAACCCTAACCCTAACCCTAACCCTAACCCTAACCCTAACCCTAACCCTAACCCTAACCCTAACCCTAACCCTAACCCTAACCCTAACCCTAACCCTAACCCTAACCCTAACCCTAACCCTAACCCTAACCCTAACCCTAACCCTAACCCTAACCCTAACCCTAACCCTAACCCTAACCCTAACCCTAACCCTAACCCTAACCCTAACCCTAACCCTAACCCTAACCCTAACCCTAACCCTAACCCTAACCCTAACCCTAACCCTAACCCTAACCCTAACCCTAACCCTAACCCTAACCCTAACCCTAACCCTAACCCTAACCCTAACCCTAACCCTAACCCTAACCCTAACCCTAACCCTAACCCTAACCCTAACCCTAACCCTAACCCTAACCCTAACCCTAACCCTAACCCTAACCCTAACCCTAACCCTAACCCTAACCCTAACCCTAACCCTAACCCTAACCCTAACCCTAACCCTAACCCTAACCCTAACCCTAACCCTAACCCTAACCCTAACCCTAACCCTAACCCTAACCCTAACCCTAACCCTAACCCTAACCCTAACCCTAACCCTAACCCTAACCCTAACCCTAACCCTAACCCTAACCCTAACCCTAACCCTAACCCTAACCCTAACCCTAACCCTAACCCTAACCCTAACCCTAACCCTAACCCTAACCCTAACCCTAACCCTAACCCTAACCCTAACCCTAACCCTAACCCTAACCCTAACCCTAACCCTAACCCTAACCCTAACCCTAACCCTAACCCTAACCCTAACCCTAACCCTAACCCTAACCCTAACCCTAACCCTAACCCTAACCCTAACCCTAACCCTAACCCTAACCCTAACCCTAACCCTAACCCTAACCCTAACCCTAACCCTAACCCTAACCCTAACCCTAACCCTAACCCTAACCCTAACCCTAACCCTAACCCTAACCCTAACCCTAACCCTAACCCTAACCCTAACCCTAACCCTAACCCTAACCCTAACCCTAACCCTAACCCTAACCCTAACCCTAACCCTAACCCTAACCCTAACCCTAACCCTAACCCTAACCCTAACCCTAACCCTAACCCTAACCCTAACCCTAACCCTAACCCTAACCCTAACCCTAACCCTAACCCTAACCCTAACCCTAACCCTAACCCTAACCCTAACCCTAACCCTAACCCTAACCCTAACCCTAACCCTAACCCTAACCCTAACCCTAACCCTAACCCTAACCCTAACCCTAACCCTAACCCTAACCCTAACCCTAACCCTAACCCTAACCCTAACCCTAACCCTAACCCTAACCCTAACCCTAACCCTAACCCTAACCCTAACCCTAACCCTAACCCTAACCCTAACCCTAACCCTAACCCTAACCCTAACCCTAACCCTAACCCTAACCCTAACCCTAACCCTAACCCTAACCCTAACCCTAACCCTAACCCTAACCCTAACCCTAACCCTAACCCTAACCCTAACCCTAACCCTAACCCTAACCCTAACCCTAACCCTAACCCTAACCCTAACCCTAACCCTAACCCTAACCCTAACCCTAACCCTAACCCTAACCCTAACCCTAACCCTAACCCTAACCCTAACCCTAACCCTAACCCTAACCCTAACCCTAACCCTAACCCTAACCCTAACCCTAACCCTAACCCTAACCCTAACCCTAACCCTAACCCTAACCCTAACCCTAACCCTAACCCTAACCCTAACCCTAACCCTAACCCTAACCCTAACCCTAACCCTAACCCTAACCCTAACCCTAACCCTAACCCTAACCCTAACCCTAACCCTAACCCTAACCCTAACCCTAACCCTAACCCTAACCCTAACCCTAACCCTAACCCTAACCCTAACCCTAACCCTAACCCTAACCCTAACCCTAACCCTAACCCTAACCCTAACCCTAACCCTAACCCTAACCCTAACCCTAACCCTAACCCTAACCCTAACCCTAACCCTAACCCTAACCCTAACCCTAACCCTAACCCTAACCCTAACCCTAACCCTAACCCTAACCCTAACCCTAACCCTAACCCTAACCCTAACCCTAACCCTAACCCTAACCCTAACCCTAACCCTAACCCTAACCCTAACCCTAACCCTAACCCTAACCCTAACCCTAACCCTAACCCTAACCCTAACCCTAACCCTAACCCTAACCCTAACCCTAACCCTAACCCTAACCCTAACCCTAACCCTAACCCTAACCCTAACCCTAACCCTAACCCTAACCCTAACCCTAACCCTAACCCTAACCCTAACCCTAACCCTAACCCTAACCCTAACCCTAACCCTAACCCTAACCCTAACCCTAACCCTAACCCTAACCCTAACCCTAACCCTAACCCTAACCCTAACCCTAACCCTAACCCTAACCCTAACCCTAACCCTAACCCTAACCCTAACCCTAACCCTAACCCTAACCCTAACCCTAACCCTAACCCTAACCCTAACCCTAACCCTAACCCTAACCCTAACCCTAACCCTAACCCTAACCCTAACCCTAACCCTAACCCTAACCCTAACCCTAACCCTAACCCTAACCCTAACCCTAACCCTAACCCTAACCCTAACCCTAACCCTAACCCTAACCCTAACCCTAACCCTAACCCTAACCCTAACCCTAACCCTAACCCTAACCCTAACCCTAACCCTAACCCTAACCCTAACCCTAACCCTAACCCTAACCCTAACCCTAACCCTAACCCTAACCCTAACCCTAACCCTAACCCTAACCCTAACCCTAACCCTAACCCTAACCCTAACCCTAACCCTAACCCTAACCCTAACCCTAACCCTAACCCTAACCCTAACCCTAACCCTAACCCTAACCCTAACCCTAACCCTAACCCTAACCCTAACCCTAACCCTAACCCTAACCCTAACCCTAACCCTAACCCTAACCCTAACCCTAACCCTAACCCTAACCCTAACCCTAACCCTAACCCTAACCCTAACCCTAACCCTAACCTAACCCTAACCCTAACCCTAACCCTAACCCTAACCCTAACCCTAACCCTAACCCTAACCCTAACCCTAACCTAACCCTAACCCTAACCCTAACCCTAACCCTAACCCTAACCCTAACCCTAACCCTAACCCTAACCCTAACCCTAACCCTAACCCTAACCCTAACCCTAACCCTAACCCTAACCCTAACCCTAACCCTAACCCTAACCCTAACCCTAACCCTAACCCTAACCCTAACCCTAACCCTAACCCTAACCCTAACCCTAACCCTAACCCTAACCCTAACCCTAACCCTAACCCTAACCCTAACCCTAACCCTAACCCTAACCTAACCCTAACCCTAACCCTAACCCTAACCCTAACCCTAACCCTAACCCTAACCCTAACCCTAACCCTAACCCTAACCCTAACCCTAACCCTAACCCTAACCCTAACCCTAACCCTAACCCTAACCCTAACCCTAACCCTAACCCTAACCCTAACCCTAACCCTAACCCTAACCCTAACCCTAACCCTAACCCTAACCCTAACCCTAACCCTAACCCTAACCCTAACCCTAACCCTAACCCTAACCCTAACCCTAACCCTAACCCTAACCCTAACCCTAACCCTAACCCTAACCCTAACCCTAACCCTAACCCTAACCCTAACCCTAACCCTAACCCTAACCCTAACCCTAACCCTAACCCTAACCCTAACCCTAACCCTAACCCTAACCCTAACCCTAACTCTACCCCTAGTTGACTCTACCCCTAGTTGACTCTACCCCTAGTTGACTCTACCCCTAGTTGACTCTACCCCTAGTTGACTCTACCCCTAGTTGACTCTACCCCTAGTTGACTCTACCCCTAGTTGACTCTACCCCTAGTTGACTCTACCCCTAGTTGACTCTACCCCTAGTTGACTCTACCCCTAGTTGACTCTACCCCTAGTTGACTCTACCCCTAGTTGACTCTACCCCTAGTTGACTCTACCCCTAGTTGACTCTACCCCTAGTTGACTCTACCCCTAGTTGACTCTACCCCTAGTTGACTCTACCCCTAGTTGACTCTACCCCTAGTTGACTCTACCCCTAGTTGACTCTACCCCTAGTTGACTCTACCCCTAGTTGACTCTACCCCTAGTTGACTCTACCCCTAGTTGACTCTACCCCTAGTTGACTCTACCCCTAGTTGACTCTACCCCTAGTTGACTCTACCCCTAGTTGACTCTACCCCTAGTTGACTCTACCCCTAGTTGACTCTACCCCTAGTTGACTCTACCCCTAGTTGACTCTACCCCTAGTTGACTCTACCCCTAGTTGACTCTACCCCTAGTTGACTCTACCCCTAGTTGACTCTACCCCTAGTTGACTCTACCCCTAGTTGACTCTACCCCTAGTTGACTCTACCCCTAGTTGACTCTACCCCTAGTTGACTCTACCCCTAGTTGACTCTACCCCTAGTTGACTCTACCCCTAGTTGACTCTACCCCTAGTTGACTCTACCCCTAGTTGACTCTACCCCTAGTTGACTCTACCCCTAGTTGACTCTACCCCTAGTTGACTCTACCCCTAGTTGACTCTACCCCTAGTTGACTCTACCCCTAGTTGACTCTACCCCTAGTTGACTCTACCCCTAGTTGACTCTACCCCTAGTTGACTCTACCCCTAGTTGACTCTACCCCTAGTTGACTCTACCCCTAGTTGACTCTACCCCTAGTTGACTCTACCCCTAGTTGACTCTACCCCTAGTTGACTCTACCCCTAGTTGACTCTACCCCTAGTTGACTCTACCCCTAGTTGACTCTACCCCTAGTTGACTCTACCCCTAGTTGACTCTACCCCTAGTTGACTCTACCCCTAGTTGACTCTACCCCTAGTTGACTCTACCCCTAGTTGACTCTACCCCTAGTTGACTCTACCCCTAGTTGACTCTACCCCTAGTTGACTCTACCCCTAGTTGACTCTACCCCTAGTTGACTCTACCCCTAGTTGACTCTACCCCTAGTTGACTCTACCCCTAGTTGACTCTACCCCTAGTTGACTCTACCCCTAGTTGACTCTACCCCTAGTTGACTCTACCCCTAGTTGACTCTACCCCTAGTTGACTCTACCCCTAGTTGACTCTACCCCTAGTTGACTCTACCCCTAGTTGACTCTACCCCTAGTTGACTCTACCCCTAGTTGACTCTACCCCTAGTTGACTCTACCCCTAGTTGACTCTACCCCTAGTTGACTCTACCCCTAGTTGACTCTACCCCTAGTTGACTCTACCCCTAGTTGACTCTACCCCTAGTTGACTCTACCCCTAGTTGACTCTACCCCTAGTTGACTCTACCCCTAGTTGACTCTACCCCTAGTTGACTCTACCCCTAGTTGACTCTACCCCTAGTTGACTCTACCCCTAGTTGACTCTACCCCTAGTTGACTCTACCCCTAGTTGACTCTACCCCTAGTTGACTCTACCCCTAGTTGACTCTACCCCTAGTTGACTCTACCCCTAGTTGACTCTACCCCTAGTTGACTCTACCCCTAGTTGACTCTACCCCTAGTTGACTCTACCCCTAGTTGACTCTACCCCTAGTTGACTCTACCCCTAGTTGACTCTACCCCTAGTTGACTCTACCCCTAGTTGACTCTACCCCTAGTTGACTCTACCCCTAGTTGACTCTACCCCTAGTTGACTCTACCCCTAGTTGACTCTACCCCTAGTTGACTCTACCCCTAGTTGACTCTACCCCTAGTTGACTCTACCCCTAGTTGACTCTACCCCTAGTTGACTCTACCCCTAGTTGACTCTACCCCTAGTTGACTCTACCCCTAGTTGACTCTACCCCTAGTTGACTCTACCCCTAGTTGACTCTACCCCTAGTTGACTCTACCCCTAGTTGACTCTACCCCTAGTTGACTCTACCCCTAGTTGACTCTACCCCTAGTTGACTCTACCCCTAGTTGACTCTACCCCTAGTTGACTCTACCCCTAGTTGACTCTACCCCTAGTTGACTCTACCCCTAGTTGACTCTACCCCTAGTTGACTCTACCCCTAGTTGACTCTACCCCTAGTTGACTCTACCCCTAGTTGACTCTACCCCTAGTTGACTCTACCCCTAGTTGACTCTACCCCTAGTTGACTCTACCCCTAGTTGACTCTACCCCTAGTTGACTCTACCCCTAGTTGACTCTACCCCTAGTTGACTCTACCCCTAGTTGACTCTACCCCTAGTTGACTCTACCCCTAGTTGACTCTACCCCTAGTTGACTCTACCCCTAGTTGACTCTACCCCTAGTTGACTCTACCCCTAGTTGACTCTACCCCTAGTTGACTCTACCCCTAGTTGACTCTACCCCTAGTTGACTCTACCCCTAGTTGACTCTACCCCTAGTTGACTCTACCCCTAGTTGACTCTACCCCTAGTTGACTCTACCCCTAGTTGACTCTACCCCTAGTTGACTCTACCCCTAGTTGACTCTACCCCTAGTTGACTCTACCCCTAGTTGACTCTACCCCTAGTTGACTCTACCCCTAGTTGACTCTACCCCTAGTTGACTCTACCCCTAGTTGACTCTACCCCTAGTTGACTCTACCCCTAGTTGACTCTACCCCTAGTTGACTCTACCCCTAGTTGACTCTACCCCTAGTTGACTCTACCCCTAGTTGACTCTACCCCTAGTTGACTCTACCCCTAGTTGACTCTACCCCTAGTTGACTCTACCCCTAGTTGACTCTACCCCTAGTTGACTCTACCCCTAGTTGACTCTACCCCTAGTTGACTCTACCCCTAGTTGACTCTACCCCTAGTTGACTCTACCCCTAGTTGACTCTACCCCTAGTTGACTCTACCCCTAGTTGACTCTACCCCTAGTTGACTCTACCCCTAGTTGACTCTACCCCTAGTTGACTCTACCCCTAGTTGACTCTACCCCTAGTTGACTCTACCCCTAGTTGACTCTACCCCTAGTTGACTCTACCCCTAGTTGACTCTACCCCTAGTTGACTCTACCCCTAGTTGACTCTACCCCTAGTTGACTCTACCCCTAGTTGACTCTACCCCTAGTTGACTCTACCCCTAGTTGACTCTACCCCTAGTTGACTCTACCCCTAGTTGACTCTACCCCTAGTTGACTCTACCCCTAGTTGACTCTACCCCTAGTTGACTCTACCCCTAGTTGACTCTACCCCTAGTTGACTCTACCCCTAGTTGACTCTACCCCTAGTTGACTCTACCCCTAGTTGACTCTACCCCTAGTTGACTCTACCCCTAGTTGACTCTACCCCTAGTTGACTCTACCCCTAGTTGACTCTACCCCTAGTTGACTCTACCCCTAGTTGACTCTACCCCTAGTTGACTCTACCCCTAGTTGACTCTACCCCTAGTTGACTCTACCCCTAGTTGACTCTACCCCTAGTTGACTCTACCCCTAGTTGACTCTACCCCTAGTTGACTCTACCCCTAGTTGACTCTACCCCTAGTTGACTCTACCCCTAGTTGACTCTACCCCTAGTTGACTCTACCCCTAGTTGACTCTACCCCTAGTTGACTCTACCCCTAGTTGACTCTACCCCTAGTTGACTCTACCCCTAGTTGACTCTACCCCTAGTTGACTCTACCCCTAGTTGACTCTACCCCTAGTTGACTCTACCCCTAGTTGACTCTACCCCTAGTTGACTCTACCCCTAGTTGACTCTACCCCTAGTTGACTCTACCCCTAGTTGACTCTACCCCTAGTTGACTCTACCCCTAGTTGACTCTACCCCTAGTTGACTCTACCCCTAGTTGACTCTACCCCTAGTTGACTCTACCCCTAGTTGACTCTACCCCTAGTTGACTCTACCCCTAGTTGACTCTACCCCTAGTTGACTCTACCCCTAGTTGACTCTACCCCTAGTTGACTCTACCCCTAGTTGACTCTACCCCTAGTTGACTCTACCCCTAGTTGACTCTACCCCTAGTTGACTCTACCCCTAGTTGACTCTACCCCTAGTTGACTCTACCCCTAGTTGACTCTACCCCTAGTTGACTCTACCCCTAGTTGACTCTACCCCTAGTTGACTCTACCCCTAGTTGACTCTACCCCTAGTTGACTCTACCCCTAGTTGACTCTACCCCTAGTTGACTCTACCCCTAGTTGACTCTACCCCTAGTTGACTCTACCCCTAGTTGACTCTACC
Organism: Danio rerio; assembly: GCF_052040795.2. NCBI lineage: Eukaryota > Metazoa > Chordata > Actinopteri > Cypriniformes > Danionidae > Danio > Danio rerio. The sequence continues at coordinate 16,818 of NC_141045.1, forward strand.
CCTAGTTGACTCTACCCCTAGTTGACTCTACCCCTAGTTGACTCTACCCCTAGTTGACTCTACCCCTAGTTGACTCTACCCCTAGTTGACTCTACCCCTAGTTGACTCTACCCCTAGTTGACTCTACCCCTAGTTGACTCTACCCCTAGTTGACTCTACCCCTAGTTGACTCTACCCCTAGTTGACTCTACCCCTAGTTGACTCTACCCCTAGTTGACTCTACCCCTAGTTGACTCTACCCCTAGTTGACTCTACCCCTAGTTGACTCTACCCCTAGTTGACTCTACCCCTAGTTGACTCTACCCCTAGTTGACTCTACCCCTAGTTGACTCTACCCCTAGTTGACTCTACCCCTAGTTGACTCTACCCCTAGTTGACTCTACCCCTAGTTGACTCTACCCCTAGTTGACTCTACCCCTAGTTGACTCTACCCCTAGTTGACTCTACCCCTAGTTGACTCTACCCCTAGTTGACTCTACCCCTAGTTGACTCTACCCCTAGTTGACTCTACCCCTAGTTGACTCTACCCCTAGTTGACTCTACCCCTAGTTGACTCTACCCCTAGTTGACTCTACCCCTAGTTGACTCTACCCCTAGTTGACTCTACCCCTAGTTGACTCTACCCCTAGTTGACTCTACCCCTAGTTGACTCTACCCCTAGTTGACTCTACCCCTAGTTGACTCTACCCCTAGTTGACTCTACCCCTAGTTGACTCTACCCCTAGTTGACTCTACCCCTAGTTGACTCTACCCCTAGTTGACTCTACCCCTAGTTGACTCTACCCCTAGTTGACTCTACCCCTAGTTGACTCTACCCCTAGTTGACTCTACCCCTAGTTGACTCTACCCCTAGTTGACTCTACCCCTAGTTGACTCTACCCCTAGTTGACTCTACCCCTAGTTGACTCTACCCCTAGTTGACTCTACCCCTAGTTGACTCTACCCCTAGTTGACTCTACCCCTAGTTGACTCTACCCCTAGTTGACTCTACCCCTAGTTGACTCTACCCCTAGTTGACTCTACCCCTAGTTGACTCTACCCCTAGTTGACTCTACCCCTAGTTGACTCTACCCCTAGTTGACTCTACCCCTAGTTGACTCTACCCCTAGTTGACTCTACCCCTAGTTGACTCTACCCCTAGTTGACTCTACCCCTAGTTGACTCTACCCCTAGTTGACTCTACCCCTAGTTGACTCTACCCCTAGTTGACTCTACCCCTAGTTGACTCTACCCCTAGTTGACTCTACCCCTAGTTGACTCTACCCCTAGTTGACTCTACCCCTAGTTGACTCTACCCCTAGTTGACTCTACCCCTAGTTGACTCTACCCCTAGTTGACTCTACCCCTAGTTGACTCTACCCCTAGTTGACTCTACCCCTAGTTGACTCTACCCCTAGTTGACTCTACCCCTAGTTGACTCTACCCCTAGTTGACTCTACCCCTAGTTGACTCTACCCCTAGTTGACTCTACCCCTAGTTGACTCTACCCCTAGTTGACTCTACCCCTAGTTGACTCTACCCCTAGTTGACTCTACCCCTAGTTGACTCTACCCCTAGTTGACTCTACCCCTAGTTGACTCTACCCCTAGTTGACTCTACCCCTAGTTGACTCTACCCCTAGTTGACTCTACCCCTAGTTGACTCTACCCCTAGTTGACTCTACCCCTAGTTGACTCTACCCCTAGTTGACTCTACCCCTAGTTGACTCTACCCCTAGTTGACTCTACCCCTAGTTGACTCTACCCCTAGTTGACTCTACCCCTAGTTGACTCTACCCCTAGTTGACTCTACCCCTAGTTGACTCTACCCCTAGTTGACTCTACCCCTAGTTGACTCTACCCCTAGTTGACTCTACCCCTAGTTGACTCTACCCCTAGTTGACTCTACCCCTAGTTGACTCTACCCCTAGTTGACTCTACCCCTAGTTGACTCTACCCCTAGTTGACTCTACCCCTAGTTGACTCTACCCCTAGTTGACTCTACCCCTAGTTGACTCTACCCCTAGTTGACTCTACCCCTAGTTGACTCTACCCCTAGTTGACTCTACCCCTAGTTGACTCTACCCCTAGTTGACTCTACCCCTAGTTGACTCTACCCCTAGTTGACTCTACCCCTAGTTGACTCTACCCCTAGTTGACTCTACCCCTAGTTGACTCTACCCCTAGTTGACTCTACCCCTAGTTGACTCTACCCCTAGTTGACTCTACCCCTAGTTGACTCTACCCCTAGTTGACTCTACCCCTAGTTGACTCTACCCCTAGTTGACTCTACCCCTAGTTGACTCTACCCCTAGTTGACTCTACCCCTAGTTGACTCTACCCCTAGTTGACTCTACCCCTAGTTGACTCTACCCCTAGTTGACTCTACCCCTAGTTGACTCTACCCCTAGTTGACTCTACCCCTAGTTGACTCTACCCCTAGTTGACTCTACCCCTAGTTGACTCTACCCCTAGTTGACTCTACCCCTAGTTGACTCTACCCCTAGTTGACTCTACCCCTAGTTGACTCTACCCCTAGTTGACTCTACCCCTAGTTGACTCTACCCCTAGTTGACTCTACCCCTAGTTGACTCTACCCCTAGTTGACTCTACCCCTAGTTGACTCTACCCCTAGTTGACTCTACCCCTAGTTGACTCTACCCCTAGTTGACTCTACCCCTAGTTGACTCTACCCCTAGTTGACTCTACCCCTAGTTGACTCTACCCCTAGTTGACTCTACCCCTAGTTGACTCTACCCCTAGTTGACTCTACCCCTAGTTGACTCTACCCCTAGTTGACTCTACCCCTAGTTGACTCTACCCCTAGTTGACTCTACCCCTAGTTGACTCTACCCCTAGTTGACTCTACCCCTAGTTGACTCTACCCCTAGTTGACTCTACCCCTAGTTGACTCTACCCCTAGTTGACTCTACCCCTAGTTGACTCTACCCCTAGTTGACTCTACCCCTAGTTGACTCTACCCCTAGTTGACTCTACCCCTAGTTGACTCTACCCCTAGTTGACTCTACCCCTAGTTGACTCTACCCCTAGTTGACTCTACCCCTAGTTGACTCTACCCCTAGTTGACTCTACCCCTAGTTGACTCTACCCCTAGTTGACTCTACCCCTAGTTGACTCTACCCCTAGTTGACTCTACCCCTAGTTGACTCTACCCCTAGTTGACTCTACCCCTAGTTGACTCTACCCCTAGTTGACTCTACCCCTAGTTGACTCTACCCCTAGTTGACTCTACCCCTAGTTGACTCTACCCCTAGTTGACTCTACCCCTAGTTGACTCTACCCCTAGTTGACTCTACCCCTAGTTGACTCTACCCCTAGTTGACTCTACCCCTAGTTGACTCTACCCCTAGTTGACTCTACCCCTAGTTGACTCTACCCCTAGTTGACTCTACCCCTAGTTGACTCTACCCCTAGTTGACTCTACCCCTAGTTGACTCTACCCCTAGTTGACTCTACCCCTAGTTGACTCTACCCCTAGTTGACTCTACCCCTAGTTGACTCTACCCCTAGTTGACTCTACCCCTAGTTGACTCTACCCCTAGTTGACTCTACCCCTAGTTGACTCTACCCCTAGTTGACTCTACCCCTAGTTGACTCTACCCCTAGTTGACTCTACCCCTAGTTGACTCTACCCCTAGTTGACTCTACCCCTAGTTGACTCTACCCCTAGTTGACTCTACCCCTAGTTGACTCTACCCCTAGTTGACTCTACCCCTAGTTGACTCTACCCCTAGTTGACTCTACCCCTAGTTGACTCTACCCCTAGTTGACTCTACCCCTAGTTGACTCTACCCCTAGTTGACTCTACCCCTAGTTGACTCTACCCCTAGTTGACTCTACCCCTAGTTGACTCTACCCCTAGTTGACTCTACCCCTAGTTGACTCTACCCCTAGTTGACTCTACCCCTAGTTGACTCTACCCCTAGTTGACTCTACCCCTAGTTGACTCTACCCCTAGTTGACTCTACCCCTAGTTGACTCTACCCCTAGTTGACTCTACCCCTAGTTGACTCTACCCCTAGTTGACTCTACCCCTAGTTGACTCTACCCCTAGTTGACTCTACCCCTAGTTGACTCTACCCCTAGTTGACTCTACCCCTAGTTGACTCTACCCCTAGTTGACTCTACCCCTAGTTGACTCTACCCCTAGTTGACTCTACCCCTAGTTGACTCTACCCCTAGTTGACTCTACCCCTAGTTGACTCTACCCCTAGTTGACTCTACCCCTAGTTGACTCTACCCCTAGTTGACTCTACCCCTAGTTGACTCTACCCCTAGTTGACTCTACCCCTAGTTGACTCTACCCCTAGTTGACTCTACCCCTAGTTGACTCTACCCCTAGTTGACTCTACCCCTAGTTGACTCTACCCCTAGTTGACTCTACCCCTAGTTGACTCTACCCCTAGTTGACTCTACCCCTAGTTGACTCTACCCCTAGTTGACTCTACCCCTAGTTGACTCTACCCCTAGTTGACTCTACCCCTAGTTGACTCTACCCCTAGTTGACTCTACCCCTAGTTGACTCTACCCCTAGTTGACTCTACCCCTAGTTGACTCTACCCCTAGTTGACTCTACCCCTAGTTGACTCTACCCCTAGTTGACTCTACCCCTAGTTGACTCTACCCCTAGTTGACTCTACCCCTAGTTGACTCTACCCCTAGTTGACTCTACCCCTAGTTGACTCTACCCCTAGTTGACTCTACCCCTAGTTGACTCTACCCCTAGTTGACTCTACCCCTAGTTGACTCTACCCCTAGTTGACTCTACCCCTAGTTGACTCTACCCCTAGTTGACTCTACCCCTAGTTGACTCTACCCCTAGTTGACTCTACCCCTAGTTGACTCTACCCCTAGTTGACTCTACCCCTAGTTGACTCTACCCCTAGTTGACTCTACCCCTAGTTGACTCTACCCCTAGTTGACTCTACCCCTAGTTGACTCTACCCCTAGTTGACTCTACCCCTAGTTGACTCTACCCCTAGTTGACTCTACCCCTAGTTGACTCTACCCCTAGTTGACTCTACCCCTAGTTGACTCTACCCCTAGTTGACTCTACCCCTAGTTGACTCTACCCCTAGTTGACTCTACCCCTAGTTGACTCTACCCCTAGTTGACTCTACCCCTAGTTGACTCTACCCCTAGTTGACTCTACCCCTAGTTGACTCTACCCCTAGTTGACTCTACCCCTAGTTGACTCTACCCCTAGTTGACTCTACCCCTAGTTGACTCTACCCCTAGTTGACTCTACCCCTAGTTGACTCTACCCCTAGTTGACTCTACCCCTAGTTGACTCTACCCCTAGTTGACTCTACCCCTAGTTGACTCTACCCCTAGTTGACTCTACCCCTAGTTGACTCTACCCCTAGTTGACTCTACCCCTAGTTGACTCTACCCCTAGTTGACTCTACCCCTAGTTGACTCTACCCCTAGTTGACTCTACCCCTAGTTGACTCTACCCCTAGTTGACTCTACCCCTAGTTGACTCTACCCCTAGTTGACTCTACCCCTAGTTGACTCTACCCCTAGTTGACTCTACCCCTAGTTGACTCTACCCCTAGTTGACTCTACCCCTAGTTGACTCTACCCCTAGTTGACTCTACCCCTAGTTGACTCTACCCCTAGTTGACTCTACCCCTAGTTGACTCTACCCCTAGTTGACTCTACCCCTAGTTGACTCTACCCCTAGTTGACTCTACCCCTAGTTGACTCTACCCCTAGTTGACTCTACCCCTAGTTGACTCTACCCCTAGTTGACTCTACCCCTAGTTGACTCTACCCCTAGTTGACTCTACCCCTAGTTGACTCTACCCCTAGTTGACTCTACCCCTAGTTGACTCTACCCCTAGTTGACTCTACCCCTAGTTGACTCTACCCCTAGTTGACTCTACCCCTAGTTGACTCTACCCCTAGTTGACTCTACCCCTAGTTGACTCTACCCCTAGTTGACTCTACCCCTAGTTGACTCTACCCCTAGTTGACTCTACCCCTAGTTGACTCTACCCCTAGTTGACTCTACCCCTAGTTGACTCTACCCCTAGTTGACTCTACCCCTAGTTGACTCTACCCCTAGTTGACTCTACCCCTAGTTGACTCTACCCCTAGTTGACTCTACCCCTAGTTGACTCTACCCCTAGTTGACTCTACCCCTAGTTGACTCTACCCCTAGTTGACTCTACCCCTAGTTGACTCTACCCCTAGTTGACTCTACCCCTAGTTGACTCTACCCCTAGTTGACTCTACCCCTAGTTGACTCTACCCCTAGTTGACTCTACCCCTAGTTGACTCTACCCCTAGTTGACTCTACCCCTAGTTGACTCTACCCCTAGTTGACTCTACCCCTAGTTGACTCTACCCCTAGTTGACTCTACCCCTAGTTGACTCTACCCCTAGTTGACTCTACCCCTAGTTGACTCTACCCCTAGTTGACTCTACCCCTAGTTGACTCTACCCCTAGTTGACTCTACCCCTAGTTGACTCTACCCCTAGTTGACTCTACCCCTAGTTGACTCTACCCCTAGTTGACTCTACCCCTAGTTGACTCTACCCCTAGTTGACTCTACCCCTAGTTGACTCTACCCCTAGTTGACTCTACCCCTAGTTGACTCTACCCCTAGTTGACTCTACCCCTAGTTGACTCTACCCCTAGTTGACTCTACCCCTAGTTGACTCTACCCCTAGTTGACTCTACCCCTAGTTGACTCTACCCCTAGTTGACTCTACCCCTAGTTGACTCTACCCCTAGTTGACTCTACCCCTAGTTGACTCTACCCCTAGTTGACTCTACCCCTAGTTGACTCTACCCCTAGTTGACTCTACCCCTAGTTGACTCTACCCCTAGTTGACTCTACCCCTAGTTGACTCTACCCCTAGTTGACTCTACCCCTAGTTGACTCTACCCCTAGTTGACTCTACCCCTAGTTGACTCTACCCCTAGTTGACTCTACCCCTAGTTGACTCTACCCCTAGTTGACTCTACCCCTAGTTGACTCTACCCCTAGTTGACTCTACCCCTAGTTGACTCTACCCCTAGTTGACTCTACCCCTAGTTGACTCTACCCCTAGTTGACTCTACCCCTAGTTGACTCTACCCCTAGTTGACTCTACCCCTAGTTGACTCTACCCCTAGTTGACTCTACCCCTAGTTGACTCTACCCCTAGTTGACTCTACCCCTAGTTGACTCTACCCCTAGTTGACTCTACCCCTAGTTGACTCTACCCCTAGTTGACTCTACCCCTAGTTGACTCTACCCCTAGTTGACTCTACCCCTAGTTGACTCTACCCCTAGTTGACTCTACCCCTAGTTGACTCTACCCCTAGTTGACTCTACCCCTAGTTGACTCTACCCCTAGTTGACTCTACCCCTAGTTGACTCTACCCCTAGTTGACTCTACCCCTAGTTGACTCTACCCCTAGTTGACTCTACCCCTAGTTGACTCTACCCCTAGTTGACTCTACCCCTAGTTGACTCTACCCCTAGTTGACTCTACCCCTAGTTGACTCTACCCCTAGTTGACTCTACCCCTAGTTGACTCTACCCCTAGTTGACTCTACCCCTAGTTGACTCTACCCCTAGTTGACTCTACCCCTAGTTGACTCTACCCCTAGTTGACTCTACCCCTAGTTGACTCTACCCCTAGTTGACTCTACCAATAATTATTATAAAAATAAATAATACTTATTATTTATTAACTAATAATTTAGTTTACTAGGAGTTGAGTTCACTAGGGAGTAATTCTCACAACTTAAGAATTGACCAGATTTTGTTTTAGGTTTTGTGTTAAAGTTTAATGTTCAGTTACAAAACATCTGGTTTTAGGGTTAAGTTTGAGGGAGGGTTGCTATACAATTAGGTTTCTTATAAAGACATGAGCTGCGTCCCAAATGGCACACTATACACTATGCACTCATGCACTATGTACTTATGCACTCACACACTCAACAGGATAGTATATGTATGTAGTGTCGTCCCAAATGGCACACTTATGTATTTTTACCAAGCGGAAATTCAAACCGTTTCCCTGAAGACGTTTGACTGTTGCCAAATCAGTGAAATAAACAACGTAATTATCAAATAATACCTGCCGTGAGTATTGCTGCATTCACCATCGGGTGGCGCTATAACTCTCGTAGGAGAATTTTCTTTCACAATCCAAAATAAATAAAGTTATTCAACAAGTGCGCCCGATTGCTCCGCCCCTTCCGCTACGCAAGCAAACCTGCGGTCGTTGAGTGCGTGAAGTGTCCATCATTACACTTCATTTTAGCGGCTGAATGAGTGCATCATCCGGGTAATTAAAGTGCACTTATTTTGAGAGTTTTCAATGTGAACACACTACTTACACTATTTATACTACAAAATGGCGTAAAATAGTGCATAAGTATGTGATTTGGGACACAGCTTCAGTTTCTTCAATGCTTTAAGTGATTTGCTGCTTGAGCAGTTAGTTTAGGATTGGTTAAGAAACCCTTGTGGTTAGTGTTAGGGTTAAGACAGTGGTATATTCTAGTCTCCAAAAAAGTGGATAAGGAATAAAATCTGGTTAAGACAATGCAAGAAAGAACTGAACATTGAGCAATCTTGGTGAAAGATCCATGATCGGTTTGTGGATGGTAATAAATTATTCAAGTGACGTAGTATCCAAGTAGATGACATCGATTCAAGATAACAGGCTAGTGTTCAAAGAGGAAAGGGAAAAAAATGGTTAAACTGATGAGAGTTTTCAAAGATTGCACTAAGGAAATCCAGATGACTAAGACATAGATACAAATGAAACCATGATGTATATTAAAGATCCAATAGATGAGCTGACATTAAAAATTATCCGAATAATCACCAAACCCATTTTGGTTGGGTTAAAGCGGTTTCAATTTATAAAAAGTATGAACATGATCCAAATACATGCCAAGCTTCTTTCTGTTGTTTAGGGGTGGGGGTTGGTTAAGGCTGTTAGGTTTAAGACACTGGTATATTCTGGTCTATAAAACAGGAGAAGAAGATTCAAAATGCTGGTTAAGACAATGCAAGAAAGAACTGAACATTGAGCAAGCGTGATGGAAGATCCATGATTGGTGTGTGGATGGGAATAAATGATTCAAGTGACATAGTATCCAAGTAGATGACATCGATCCAAGATTGTTAAACTTGACTTTTCAATAAGGAAATCCAGATGACCAAAATGTAGATACAAAATGAATCTATTCAAAATGCTGGGCAATAAAGATGATCCAAGAATAGTTTAATTTATCCCTACTTTTAGATTAAGTTCCTAAAATTTACAATAGCAGTCAAAGCCTCTTTAAAAAAAATAAACTGCTTAATGCTAAATTAGAAAGCAGGTTTTAAAAGTAACTTTTCAAAGATATTATAAAAATGTAATCTGCTCAACTTTAACAAAGAAATAACCGCTTTCCCACTATCTTGCCAAACTGTTATAAGAACCCTTCGGTACAGTTACAGTTGTTTCTCCACTGAGCCTGGAACCATGTAGCACGTTTACAAACCGTTCTCAGCCTGGAATTCTAAGCACAGTTAGACAAGTGCTGAACTGTGCTGATAGATTCTTTGTTTATGTCTGGGCTTTTCCCCAAGCTACCACAGCTGGCTCAGAAGCATGCTAGCCAGACATCCACAAGTAAACGCTTCATTTAATAAGAAAATTACACAGGTTAAACAGTTTAAAAAGGGTTTAAACCATAGAGCAGTCTCTGGAAGAGAAGTGAATAACTCATAATAACCCAGTTATTTCATTGACTTATTTTATACATTATTTTCTAACCAGTCATCTAAAATAATGAAAAAGCCTGTTATTTTATAAATGGCTAGAGTTTAATAATTTGACATTAGGCAATTGAGACCTTTCATTTGCCTGACTGGCTTAAGTTTATTGCACACATCTGTATTTGGTAGCACAAATCTCGCTCTGATCCAGGAGAGAATTAAACCAATGACTACATGCACTGAGACTTTTTCCTGCTGCGCATCGAATAAAGCAAATAAGAAATGCTCATCATCGAAGCCTATGGTAGGAAGTCAACTTTCAATAATTAAACACTGTCCAAGGTACTGTTGTATTGTTTCTTAGTGTATATATGCTCTAATAAACTAGTTGAATGAATTTAATAAATGTCAGTATTGCTCTTAATCACTAGGTTTGACATGTTAATAAATGAGCAATTTTCAGCAGTAGGCCATTATATGATTCAGTTTACACAAGTTTGACATTTATGGGGCTGTGTAACGTTTGTGTTTTGTTCCATGATCTTAAATATATACTGGGTTCCCATGCAAAAATTTTCTAAAAAATGTCAAGCTGATAAAGTGCTTTAAATCCTGATGCATTTTCACATTTGTTTTTCACTTGCTGCATTCATTATTTCATGTTTGAATACTTAACAGCCATTGTTTAAAACAAGTGTCAAACCCAGTTCCAAAAGGGCCACAGCTCTGCACAGTTTAGTTCCAACCCTAATTAAACACACCTGATCAAACAGAGTCCTTCAGGCTTGTTTGAAACCTACAGGCAAGTGTGTTAGCGCAGGGTTGGAACTAAATTCCTGGAGGGCTGAAGCCCTGCACGCTTGAGTTTGACACCCCTGGTTTAAAGGGTTATATTTTACCATCAAAAATGTAGCACGTTATACAATCAACTTATAGATTGTAAAAAATTAGTGTAGTGCCATTAAAGTGCCCGCTCACTTTTTACAAGGCCCGTCCAAAATATATTTCTGCTATTGTAATACAAATGCACTATTGTTGCATTATCATAGTTTCATTTTATGTCAAGTTCAGAGATCTTAAATACTTATTCCCCCTGCAAACATTTTCAATTGTTACATGTCATTTCTCCCCTTAAATAAAATTTAGCCAGAGGCGCGCAACATATGACCTCTAAAAAAGGTGCTGTAACATGTACCTATATGCAACACCCCAATATGATAGAGCAGCATAGCAGCGTTTAGTCACTTGGTTGCTTTTGTTTTTATTAACTACAAAGTTTCTCAGCTATTAAGTTTAATTGAACAAAATGAGCAGTTTGCATTGAAACATTACACAACCCATCAGTAGTTGCCTTTAAATGCAAAGAGCTTTTGCAGCATGAGTGGAAAATAACCGTATTAGTGCTGCCTGGTCTAACAATAGTTAAGGGTTTAAACCATAGAGCAGTCTCTGGAAGAGAAGTAATTACTCCGTTATTTCATTGACTTATTTTATACATGGTTTTTCTAACCAGTCATCTAAAATAATGAAATAGCCTATTATTTTATTAATGGTAGTTTAATAATTTGATTGACATCCTAAGCAATTGAGACCTTTAATTCGCCTGACTGCAGCAAGTATATTGCACGCAGCACTGTATTTGGTAGCACAAATCTCGCTCTGATCCAGGAGAGAATTAAACCAATGACTACATGCACTGAGACTTTTCCCACTGCGCATCGAATAAAGCAAGTTAACTTTCAATATTTTTTTCCTTTTTTGCTCTAAAGCTTTACAGAGAGGCACTGCTGTCCAAAGTACTGTTGTATGATTTCTTAGTCTATACATGTTCTAATAATCTAGTCACATGAATGAATTTAATTAACTAATAGTCGGTATTGCTCTCAAAATAATCACTAGGTTTTGACATGTTAATGAGCATTTTTCAGCATTTCAGCAGTAGGCCATTATGATTCCGTTATACACAAGTTAGACATTTATGGGGCTGTGTAACGTTTGTGTTTTGTTTCTGGATCTTTATTATATACTGGATAGCTATGCAAAAATTTTCTAAAAATTTCAAGCTGATAAATAGTGCTTTATATCCTGATGCATTTTCACATCCGTTTATTTAACTTGCTGCATTCATTTAATGTTTGAATACTTAAACGCCATTGTTTAACACAGGTGTCAAACTCCATTACAAAAGGGCTGCAGCTCTGCACAGTTTAGTCCCAACCCTAATTAAACACACCTGATCAAACTAATTGAGTTTTTTAGGCTTGTTTGAAACCTGCAAGTGTTGGAACTAAACTGTGCAGGGCTTCAGCCCTCCAGGAATTGAGTTAGACACCCCTGGTTTAAAGGGTTATATTTTCCCATCAAAATGTGTTATGTTATATAATCAACTTAGATTGTAAAAATTAAAGTTGAGTGCCATTAGTTAAAGTGCCTGCTCACTTTGACAAGGTCCATCCAAAATATATTTCTGCTATTGTAATACAAATGCACTATTGTTGCATTCAGTTTAATTTTATGTCATGTTCAGAGATCTTAAATACGTTTTTCCCCCTGCAAACATTTTCAATTGTTACATTTGTCAATTCCCCTCCAAATAAATTTATTCAGAGGTGCGCAACATATGACCTCTACAAAAGGTGCTGTAACATGTACCTATATGCAGCACCCCAATAAGATAGAGCGGCATAGCAGTGTTTAGTCACTTGTTTGCTTTTGTTTTTATTAACTTGAAAGTTTGTTTCAGCTATTGAGTTTAATTGAACAAATGGAGCGGTTTACATTGCATTAAAGGCAACTACTGATGGGTTGTGTAATGTTTCAAAGAGCTGTTGCAGCTTGAGTGGAAAATAAAACCGTATTAGTGCTGCCTGGCCCAGTTTGGCACAAAAATGGAGCATTTCCATTTAGAAAATTCAGCACGAGTGGAAAAGCAGCTAGGTTTATGAAAATTTTAATCTGGATGTAGAGAATCTCATAGCACAGAAACAGCACTCCTAAAGGCACATTCATACTTCTGCATCAAGCACACAAGTATGCTTCAGCACAGCCTGTGCATGGTCACATAGCCCTTGCTGTGGCAGTCAGACACTGATGCACACCTCAGTGAATAGAGCAAGCTGTGATTGGTCAGCTTTGTAGAGCTGACATGTGCCCTAACCTAGTCCTCATCTTCAGTCAGTAATTTGGGGGCTATTTCTGACAGCAACCTGTGTAAGGCCAGATTAAGCATCTGCAAACTACAATTTCTTCATCTTAATGTTGCCAAACTTTGACAAGCTATCAATAACTTATTGCTTATTCATAACTTAAGTTAGACTACTGTAATGAGTTACTAGGCGGTTGCCCTGCTGGCCTCACTAACAAACTGTAGCTGGTTCAAAATGCAGCTGCTAGAGTGCTTTCTAGAACTAAGAAATCACATTACTCCAGTTCTTTCATCAGTGCATTGACTCCCTATTAAATATTTAATTTACATTGTTATTGTTTATCTACAAAGACCTCAATGCCTTAGCTGCCCAGATATTAAGGGAGCTCCTGGTGTATTATAGAGCATGAGATTGAGTCCTTTAAGACTCACTAGTGACCCACGAGTCTACGCATTGATCCTGAAGGGTCAGTCTGTACACCAGCCAGTGATCTCTCCAGTCTGCAGCTTCTCCACAATGGATGTCCACCATTCTCCAGCCTCCAGTGCCTAGACTGCAGCTCTGTACAGGAAGTTTGGCCAGAGGAGAAATGCTTATGCCCAACTGAGCCTGGTTTGAGGTTATTTTTCCCCTTTACTTTGGTCGGTTGGCAAACTGGCTCGCTTGGTTTGGGGCTTGTGTAGTTGAGCATGAATGGATTTCTCATTGTTTGGACTTTCAGCAGTGTAATTAAACACCGAAATTAATCTCTGAAAAGTGAGCTGATTTAAACCTCTCATACCTGATGTGAAAAAGCATGCACATCCTCAAAGATCCTTAGCCCAAACAGTTATAATAGATAGAAGTTTGTATGAATGTTCAAGAAATGTTAATGTTAATGTGAATAAACCTCAAAGCAGCTGTCTGGCAAATTATATTGAGTTAAAGTTCTGGACCGATTTTAAACCAGTCATTAGAAATATCTCCCAAAGGGTTAACTTGTACATGAGACACTGCAAATGACATGGAGTACCGTCTGACAAATTTTGGAAATAGATGTACAGTCTGCCATTGTGTAGTTGTAAACGTCTACAAGCATGCTATGTGAAGAGGAAACAATTCACAATAGAACCAAACTGTGATTTTCATTGCTAAAGTGAGAGCCTTAAAGTGAGGGCTTTTGTTTTTGAAAGGATTCTCACTACCAAAAGGAATTCTTGATACTTGATGTTTTCATTTAAATTTGAGATTTTTGAAGAGGAAACTGGAACTGGTAAAGTTGAAATATTTATAGGTGAAGAAGTTCCAATATTCCCATGAAATTGAGATTGTAAAAGAGTAAAGTGTGGTTACTTTCACTGAGAGGTTCTGGGGTTAGATGTTCTAGGAGTTACAGAAAATCGTTTTTGAAACCAGCCATGTACACTACTGATGTTCTGGAGAAGGTATGTAGGGTTTTTTTCTCAAAAGTTCTGGGTCACAAGTTTTAGAAGAATAAATATTTTAAATCTTCCCACGGAAATAATGGATCTTAGAGGGAAAATCTGGTCATTCTGAAAAGTTGTAAAGTTATAATTTGAGATTTGGTGTTTTAAAGTGTCCCTATGGAAGTACTAATCTTACTCAACCTTAATCCTAGTAAATTCTGGGGTTACTAATCTTCAGTAGATCTCATGTTTGAATTGATGATTTTTGAAAAGTTCTCGAATGACTGGTGTAGGTGGTGTTGATGCACAATGTGCTGTTGTGTGGAGGTGCTAATCACCAGTAGAAGACTGGGCTTCATTTAAGGCCTGTTCGCCCCCGGCCACCTTCCCTGCGTGCTGTCCAAGTGGACCCAGGGGGGCTGAATACTTACCACTCCCCCAAGTGACCTTTTGTTAACACCGCAAGGTTGCCCAGGTCACCCGAGAAGAGTCTGAAGGGGTCTCTGTTTGGGGCCTACTCTGGCTAATCCAGAGACCAGGCTCCCAGATCCTCAGATTTCTCCAAGGAACGTGAGAGCTCTTGCCCAAATCAGCTGAACCTAACACGTAGATTCAGGAGTAGAAGTTAGCCATGAACTGGTCATTGCCTTCTCCTTCCCCATGCTGATTTTCTCCAGGGTATCTCTAGTCAACATGCAAGAGGTTCTATATGGCCAAGATAGCCTCAGAACTATTCCTAAATGTGACAAGAGATTTCCACAGAGATATTCCTGACCTCCTACTCATTAAATAAAATGAAAATAATTTAGGTGGTCAGGTCGAGGTTCAATCTGGCGGATATATCTATGTAGATATATCATTCTTCTACCAAACATCTCCTCTAAGGCAATGCAAGAACCAATCCGACATCATCCTAATATAGGATAACCGTTGGGAGCATTACCCTGAAGAACAGAAGAGTTTGGCCGTTGACCAGGCGTTGAGACACAGCATTTCGGCAGTGGTGAGTGTTCTCATGACCATTTGTTTGTTTGTGTTTTTCTTTGTTCTTGTTTGCATATTTTCATTCAGAATTTGATTATCTGATGTCTAGATTGTTTTCCCATACTTTGATTATCATATTTAAGCTTATAAAGACCTTTAAAATCGTGTTTTATTAGAGAATAGACCATATGCAAATGACTCATTAGTATTCGTGGTTTTGCACCAATCACGTTTGTTCTCTGTTGAGTGTGCTTTAGGTCAGTTTAAATAACTTATATCTCTGTTGTTTCTTAATATTTTGTTTTCTTTGTTTCGGCATTTTAATCTGTATATTATGTAGAATAAGTATTGAACATAAAAACTGTCATTACTAATTAAAATGTTTTTATGGGGTTACCGTTTTTGAGAAGTATAGCTGATTTAGTGGGGTCTCTTACAATCGTCCCAAAGATCAAGAGGTTTGTAAATTCTCTACTTGCTAATTGATTAGCAAATGTAAATCTTGTGGAGATGTCTGAAGTGATGATTAAACCAACTTCTTAAACATCTAAATTGACATACAAGATTCAATAGAGTGCACTTGTTATTGAAATAACCCAAGTAAACAAATTCTTATATAATAGTAAACTGATCTACACTGGGAGCTGATGCACTAAAATAAGACGTTTAATTAAGCTTTTGAAGTTAATTTATTAGGGAATAATTATCATTCAATTGTGTGGAAGCAGAATAAATTAAGTTGCTATGGAGGTTTATTCTCAGCAGCTAGCCTGAACTCCAGAGCAGATTAATAACCAGGCTAAGATTAATCTTAGTGATTTATTTGTTAGTTTTATTGTCAGTGGTATTTGAAATTACAGTGTTTTACAGTCACTCCATGTTATTGGCTATTTACATATATTTTCCAACTATTAGCATTGAAAATAAGTGTTTAATTTAAGTAGCAAGCACTGATACATGTTCATATATATTCATTTCAGATTTAACTATGGGGGTAAAAGAGAGATAAACATACATATACAGTGCTCAGCATAAATAAGTACAGCCACTGTTAAACATGAATCCCAAACAGTTTTATTTAACACTTATATTCATTAAGTGTCTGTTTATAAAGATAAAATATTTAAATTCAAATAAGATATTGCAAAAAAAATGAAAATTACAAACTTAAAAAGGCGGTTCATTCCGCTGTGGCGACCCCAGATTAATAAAGGGAGTAAGCCGAAAATAAAATGAATAAATGAATGACAAACTACAAATGTCAACAACTTCACATTTTTTAGATATTAGGTTCATTTATTAAAATCATAAAATATTTTTATGATGAAACATCAAGAATTATATTTATTAGACTCAATTAGAAAGACAAAACATGAAAATGATGCATAAATGATCATACAGATGAAGATTAAATAAGCTTGATGAAATTAACTAAACAGATAAAGCAGATCTGCAATATTGGCGTTTGCAATAATCTTCATGATAAATTCATTAGCAGCAGGGATGTTCACTGGTTACATAAAAAAGCGAGTGATTCCAAGCGATGTACATTTGGCATTTTACATAAACATATACAACATGTTGGCACTATATGGGGCATCTGCAGACTTGGATCCATGTCTATGTGATGTGCTTTGATAAGAATGCAGAGGTATTGTTACAATAAATATTATGAAACAATAAGGGATAAACAATCTGATTGCATGTGCAATTCAAACTTCATTGGTAATATATAAAATGTACTGTATAGCTATATGAACAAAAATGAGCTGACCATTTATAATTAGGAGTTTCTATATGCATTTATAGATATATGATAGTTTAATTGTTTAAATTAGAACAGGATTGCCTTACATTGATTGTAATTGAAAGCAATGCAATTTTAAAATTTAAAATAAAATCAATTACATTTTCAGAGCTGTTTAGATTAATTTCAATATTTAAGAAAGTCAAATTTGGAAGAATAATGTAGTGTAGTTGTAGTGTAGATTTGGCTAACAACCCAGACCATGCAAGTGTATTGTCTAATCTATGAGAAAATATATATATTTAAAAAAATATTGAATATATAATAATTACTCCCTTGCTGAGACAAAAAGGTAAAAGAAAATTAGCCTACATAACACACTTTCTTATGTAGGTTATTGTTATTTTACTCTTTTGTTGATGTAGAACATGTAGCTTGCCTGCACATACTTACCTAAAATTGAGTCAAACTAACACATTGCTATTATATCACACCAATTTGTTTGTGTTGACATACAATCATATCGATCTTAATCTAATTTTTTTTAAAAGGTTTAAGTTTCATGTTTTAAACACGTATTTAACATAGATACCTCTTCATCGTGTCGTGTTTGGTTGGGTGAGATAAAGTTCTGGAGGCTTAAAATAACACTGTATTGCCTCCCTCTACTGGACACAACAGGGGCGTAAAACTGCCTGGGCTGTAGATCTGTCTGGATCCAAGTCAGCAGCCTCCCCCTACTCTGTTGGCAAGGACTTTTACAGTTTTGGCCAGAGTTTGATGCATTTACATGTATTAAGCAGCAGGGGTCGCCAGCAGGTGGTGTTTCGCACAAACACTTAATCAGCCAGTGCTTTTGCAAAGAAATTACTAGATCAATTGATTTGATGCTTTGGAGAGATCGGCTTCTTACATCACTGGGGGAAATATCACAATATTCAACAGCCATGTGAACATATAAAGGCTATTTAGTTAAAAACTAAATAAATAAAAGCCTTTATTTGTTCTCTTCCCCTTCCCACGATGCACCACAGCTCAGATACAGATCACTCCTGATGTTGCTCTGGGGTCTCCACTGCTTCCAGAAACTGCTCAGAGGATCCTAAAGCGGACATGTTGACTGATCTGAGCGAGATTAAACACACTGGAGCCAGCCAAAGTCTCCTTTATGATCTCCTTTATCATGTTTAGCTCTGTATATAGCAGGACTGCACATTTGAAATGGTTTATGCGCTGGAATTAAATGAGTAAATGCACAGTAAATGTGGGTATAATCCATTTCGGAATTAAATGCCCTGTTTGGTGTGAAAGTGGGTTATCTTTAACAACTCTGAGGAAAGCGGAGTTGCCATTGCGACTCTTTAGATCAGAGGTGGGCTAACTGCGGCCCGCGGGCCATATGCGACCCGCTGAACAATTTCAATGATGCAGTTACAAGTGAACGCCATGTGATGGCAGTATTGCTGAGTACAGTTAGTGAAATCAGTAGAATGAGAACACAATTTGACTCGGAATGTTGTGTGTTTAAGGAAGAATGGACAGCAAAATACTTCTTCACCAATATCGGACAGAAAGCGCTATGTCTAATATGCCAATAAAGAAGTGGCGCAGCGGAAAGATCTGCAGGGCACGCAACGCGGGGGGGCACACGCGATAGCTCAGATGACATTGATGTACATTTGACTCAAATGATATGATAATTGCTGGTTAAATGTGTTAATTTTTGTCATAGAACATATTCTCCATGCATATATCCACTTTAAAAAGTAATTTTATCAAGGTTTTGTGGATTTATCAAGTTGTTTGATGACTGATCTGTATATTGTAAAAGCAGTGCTCATTAGAATTATGTAAATTTGACTGAATAGTAAACTTTAAGGATTATTTATTTTCAATGTGTTAATATGAGATTTGTTTTTCTATCAGACAATATATTTTCATTTCTCCACTGTGAAAATTACTACATTATAATTATTATATTTGATAAGTGATTATTTTATTGTTTTATGATGATTGATAAGTAAAGCAGAGCTATTTAACTCGACTTTTACATTTGACTTAATAATATAAAACATCTGTTTAGTGTTAATGTGACATGTTTAGGTCTGATTTTACATGCTCCATCACACTGCCACTATAAATAAAAAAGTTATTTCTGAAGAATTAGACGTGCGGCCCTTCACTTGGTTTGCAAATCTTGATGTGGCCCTCAGGTCTAAAACGTTTGCCCAGCACTGCTTTAGATCAACAAGCATGATCGCGTTCATCAGATTAGCTTAAACTAAGACTCTAAAGTGTATTTAATAAGCAAGCATTCTGACACAGCCACGTGCGCACTCGCTCTCTCTGTTAATATAATTAATAAGTTAATATAATAAGTCAAATGATTTTGTAACCGATTTGTTGTGTAAATCAAAAATATACTGTAAATATTTCTTAATGAGGTTAATAATACTGACCTTACTTTATTTAAATTAAAAACAGCTTTTATTCAAGAAATAAGCAATAAGAAATACAATTATTATGACTCCAGAATCATAATTCTTTTGGGAAACACTGTTAAATGTTCAGAAACATTATTGTAAATGAATTGGAGGGCAAAATAAATCGGCTTCAGCTGTAGGCCTGTCTGTTAAAGTGTACAGCTGCAGCGATGTGGCTTGATGTAATGAATGTTAGAGATGTGTTCTCCTACACCAGCATAACGTTACTGGTCAAATAAATGAAGGAGGAAGATTATTTAGAGTTCAAGTTATTTAATTATCTTGTTTATGAAGACTGCAGAGTGATGTAAACTAATGACTTCTAATAATTAGAGTAAGTATTTTGTGATGTATATATGGTCAAATGTGCACACAAAAGTACATGATGCCCTGCTCTGCCCGCGAATGATCAAAGGAGATTTATTAATGTAATTCACAAACATGAAATATGAACTGATGTTTACACCAAACTTTAGTAATATTGTTCTATTCAAACTATTTTTATGAAGATTTAGTCAAATAAAAGATTTTTCTAGAGTCGTCCACCATCATTTGTGGCTCAAAAGTATCGGTTCAGGTACCATTTTGGCACCAGTACCGTTTAAAAAGTATCGAAAAAACCCAAACGAACCCAACCCTGTGACAGACTAATGAAGAGACAGAGATACTGAACCACCATCACTGCAGATCAGGACACAGCGGAATGATGAACACAAGAACACACTCCAACACCTGACCCACAGCTCAATACACCCGCCATCAACATCTGGAGAAGAGCAGCTGGATTCAGGAGCAGCAATGACACCTGCTGGCTTCTTTGAGCACACTCTGTCACACACACACACACACACACACCCACACACACTCCCTCTGTCCTGAACCGCAGCTCAGATGCCCAGAGTTTCTGCAGTCAGCTGACAATCCAGGAGGAGATTCCCACTGCGCACACACTCAGCCACACCGGCCTCTGAAACACACACACACACAAACACACACACAAACACACACACAAACACACACATAAAGAGATATGACGACCAGTGAAACACACACACGCTAAGAGATATGACAACCACTAAAACACACACACACACACACACACACACACACACTCACGGTTCTGCGCGCGCACCCACGCCGCCGCCTTCAGGGCCACAAACTGCCACTCGACTCGATCCTGCAGCTTACAGGAGAACAACCACAGCAGGGAGAGGACAGTGGCCCAGAGCGGCCCGTCAGCCTGCAATACACACACACACACACACACACACACACACACACACGTCACTGTCAGCTGAGAGAAACATGTCTCACAGGACCACAATGATACACACATAAACATCGTCATGTACAGGTTTAAAACCACTCGTACAACAAGTGTTTGTTTATGCCACGCACACACACACACGCACACACACACAGACACACACACACACACACACACACAGACACACACACACACAGACAGACACACACACACACACACAGACACACACACACACACACACAGACACACACACACACACAGACAGACACACACACACACACAGACACACACACACACAGACAGACACACACACAGACACACACACACACACACACACACACACACACGCGCACGCACACGCACACACACCTGTGCCGGAGTGTGTTTCCGGAGCTCCTCCTCGGGTTTCTCCAGGACCGCAGACAGAGCGCTGCTGATCTCCCAGCTGCCCGAGGCGCTCTGCAGGGACACCAGCTGGAGTAGTGGGTCCTGCTGGTGATCAGGTTCTGCAGCACAGCACACGTCAGCACTGGGTCAACACAGCTGAAGTACACACACACACACACACACACACACACACACGACTGAATACCTTGAGCGGATGCAGAATCACACTCCATCAGGATGACGGGGGCAGACGGCTGAGAGACCCGTGCAGACTTTGCTTCACGGTACATCACTGAAACACAACAGCAGAACATTCTGAGAGACGAGCCGAGAGTCCGGCTGGGTTACACACACACACACACACACACACAGAGCGAGATCACATGACTTATACAGGAGTGTATCTGACTTACTGCCGTCTCCTCCTCCTCCTGCACGCAGAGGAACACGAGCAGCTGATGACAGAACACACACACACACACACACACACACACACACACACACAGCGTCAGGCGCACAAATTAAACTGACACAGACAGACGTTATAGACATTCATAAAGAAGGAGGAGGAGGAGCCTCAGGGAAAGCAGGATATTCCACTTACAGCATGCGTAGTCATACGCCATCATAGGAGGAGCTGAAGACACACACACACACACACACACACACACACACACACACACACACACACACACACGAGCGTCAGACGCACAATAATAGATCCACAAACACAATCAGATCAAGATGAACCAGAATCACTAGACTGACACACACACACACACACACACACACACACACACACACACACTTATGAAAGATGTAGAAACGCTTCTCTTACCCCCTGATAAACAGCGAGCCATCGGAGCAGCTGATGGAGGAACAGGAGACGCAGATTACACACGAGCCAACAATGAACAACAGTAGACAGTCAAACACACAACCAACAACACACACACACACACACACACACAACCAACAACACACACACACACACACACACACAACCAACCAACACACACACACACTCACACACAACCACACACACACTCAAACACACAACCAACAACACACACACACACACACACTCAAACACACAACCAACAACACACACGCACACACACACAGACACACACACACACACACTCAAACACAACCAACAACACACACACACAACCAACCAACACACACACACACACACACACACACACACACACACTCACACACAACCACACACACACTCAAACACACAACCAACAACACACACACACACACACACAACCACACACACACTCAAACACACAACCAACAACACACACAAGCACACACACACACACACAGGTCCCTGATAAGCGGGCAGGAGAGTGTGCAGTGGAGGTGTGTGTCCAGCACAGTACAGTGGGCATGTGGTGAATGTTTATTTCTTACCCTGCATCCTCATCATCCTGCTGCGGGGGGCGCTGTGGCATGCCATCATCTCTAAATAACAAAGCGTGATCATTAATGCAGCACAGTGATAATTCAGCAGAAATGAGAGCATTGTGTGAGGGAACAGCCGGTTCTGCTGAGCAGCGGTGTTCAGTCCTGCTCTCCACACTCACAGCCCTCCGACTCCAGCACCGACACTAACCCAGATCTGACGGTCACTAACAGAACAGAGCTAACCCAGCCCTGACCTGGACCCGGATCAGACTCAACTGATTCTGGGGGACGGAGGGTCTGGACGGGTCCTGCACACTGCAGGAGTCTAGTGTTCACTACTGAGGGAACATCTGAAGAAGAGGAGCTGGATTCAGGAGCAGGACTGACACCTGCTGGTTTCTCTGAGCACACTCACACACACACACACACACACACACACTCACGGGGCACCGGTATGTTCCTCTGCAGCAGCGGCCCCTTCACCGTCTCTCCGCTGTGTGTGTGTGTGCAGATGAAGGCGGTGTGTGAGCTGCTGACTCCACACTCCACACTCAGCTCCACGATGCGGCTCCTGAGGGCCTCTGCTTTATCCCCGCCCGCCCGCTCCTCCTGCTCCAGACCGCGGATCAGCGTACGGGCCGCCAGCCAGTGCACCGTCAGCCTAAACACACACACACACACACACACACATATTCCTGTTAAACTAGGCGTTGATTGTGTGTGTGTGTGTATGATTGTGTGTGTGCATAATTGTGTGTGTGTGTGTGTATGAGTGTGTGTGTGTATGAGTGTGTGTGTGCATAATTGTGTGTGTGCATAATTGTGTGTGTGTATGATTGTGTGTGTGTGTGTGTATGATTGTGTGTGTGTGCATAATTGTGTGTGTGTATGATTGTGTGTGTGTGTGTGTGTATGATTGTGTGTGTGTGCATAATTGTGTGTGTGCATAATTGTGTGTGTGTATGATTGTGTATGTGTGTGTGTGTGTGTGTATGATTGTGTGTGTGCATAATTGTGTGTGTGTATGATTGTGTGTGTGCATAATTGTGTGTGTGTATGATTGTGTGTGTGTGTATGATTGGGTGTTACCCAGTGTCTCCCGCTGGTGTGAGTGTAAACTGCAGCTGGTTGGTCACCGGTGTGTTGTTCAGCTTGTATTTGATCATCACGGCTCCGTCACTCTCCGATGAGCTCTGTGGGTGGATCAGACACATAATACAGAGATCATCATCATCATCATCATCATCATCATCATCAGGAGCGAGCGGCGTCTGCCTCTATGCAGCGGCTGCTCTGAGGTTAGGGTCAGCGCTGTCGTGTCTCTCAGTGAAACAATTCCAGAGCAAAACTGGACTGAAGCAGTTTACTGGAGCCTCACTCTCACACACACACACACACACACACACACACACACACACACACACACACACACACACTCTCCCTGTAGACATGATGCTGCTGTACACGACACACACTCACATGTTTGTTTTGTGAAAAGTGGGGACATTACATAGGTTTCCATTCATTTTATACAGTCCAAACCGTATATTATATTGCCCTCACCCCACCCCTAAACCCAACCATCACAGCAGACAGTGTGCAGCTTTACTCTGATTAAACTCTTCCTGTAGGATTTATAAGCATTTTGAGAAATGAGGACGTCACCAATGTCCTCATATTTCACCTGCTTTTAGTAATACCTGTGTCATACCCATGTCATTATACACATCTGTGTCCTGATATGTCACAAAAACACACACACACACACACACACACACACACACACACACACACACACACACACACACACACACAGTAATATAAGGACAGCTCATCTAAGAGTGAAGTGTGTGTGTTTATACTGTGATTAGGGCTGCACTGACCCTGGTACTGGGATCTGATTTGGGTTCAGTACCGCAGTTTTGCTGGATCAGGTATCGGCCGGCTGGTACCGGTCTAAATCTGACCTTGCACGCGTGCTGTATTCTGTGTAATGTATAAGCTAACAAAGACATGAGGGCAGCTTATTATGAGGCACGAGAGAGTCCTCCTGTCGGCATGTGCTGAAGCTGTTCTACAGTGTCAGGGCTCGAAATTAACTTTCTTACTTGGTAGCACCGGTGCTCCCAACATGAAATATTTAGGAGCACCAGAAAAAATTTAGGAGCACCCACCAAAAATTTATAATATTGACAAGTTGTATATTAATGGATCTAACTAATGCTGTGATGATTTAATATTTGTGCAATAATTCTAAAATGAATGTTGAATAATTATAAAATATTAATGATGACGATGATGACGATAATACTAATAATGAAATATATTTTTCATCATCATGCTGCCTTGAATTTGCTTTAATGTAAGTTATCTGCTATATAAAGTCCTACTGTTACTTTATGAAAAATAAATTTATAGTTTGCATCAAACACAAATGAAGCATTGTAGTAAGAAATATTTGTTTTGTACTATTATGTTTATATGCATGTCAATTTAATAAATAGTAGCCTATTTCTGCTACAAAACAAACTATATAATATAATAAATCCATTAAATTCAATGCTGAAAGCTGCAAAGCAGTCATCAGTAATTAAATAGAAAAATAATATACACCTCAAGAAAGAACGGACAAAAGAAAGTAAGAAAAGTCTCACTTTTAAAAGTTTTGGTTTCGGTTCGTGTCGTTTTAATGCTCAGCTTCGTTACGCGCTGAATTACATTTTTCTGTGTTTGTGGAAAAGCCTGCTAGTCAGCCGACCCAATATATGAGGGGGACAGAGCAAGATTCTCCCAATGACCACCGGCGCAATACTGTTCTTTGTTATAACCCGCATCAGTTTAAACGCAGTAAAGGCAAGCTTCATTGGCGATGTTGTTTTAGCGGACATTTGCGCTGTTGCAGCCTGATCTCACGAGGAAACGTATGAAAAAGTTACGAATTGCCGTGAGATTGTGTTGGCAGCACACGCAGTGCATGCAACGCATCGAGATTCAGTGTACTTTTCACTCTTCAGCAGTTTGCATTCCCCGCGGTCACAGAAGCTCCCTCCCTATCATCTGACAGCGGAAAGTCTTGAATGATTGACAGCTAATATGAACCAATATAGCGGCAGGGAAGAGCAATTT
>NC_141045.1:50000-62500 GCF_052040795.2 Danio rerio
GCGGATGAACACAGAATAACTCTTCACACAGCGGATGAATACTGAACAGCTCTCCTCAGCGGTGGCGCGTCGTCATCATGAGGATCTGCTGGGGTTGTTTATAAGAAAGTGAAAGTAAATAGAAACGCGTCTCTTACTCTCAGACAGTCCTCGGGGTCGACTCTGTGTGTGAAAAGGAGAATAACAGCAGCTCCTGAGGAAACTCCAGATGTGTGTGTGTGTGTCTGCTTGAATGAGATTTGAGGAGTGACGCCGAAACTGAAGTTCAGTCCAAGCGAAGGCGAGGCTCATGAATATTCAGTAATGACGCATGACGCTGGAGACCGCCCACCGCGTCAATCATTCTCGCAGATAAACCCAGTTTCAGTCTGATAAAGCTCAATGATGAGATCAGCCGCTCACTGGGTAAACCAGACCCTCTGATCAGACACGACAGAACACGATCAGCAGGCTCAGAGGTCACAGTAATGACTGTCCTCAGATCAGCCTGATAAACCACATGGAGAAATGCTGTGTGGAACACTGAACATGGCGTCTGTGGTTAATATTAATGCAGTATTACAGTAAACTGTAGCCAGTAACCTTGAAGACACTGAAGCACCTAAAGATAAACAGCAGATCTGCGAAAGCCAGACAACCGAGTCCGAGCTGCTGATGAGGTGATGGCGGACCGCTGAGCACTGCTGGACTGCAGATGACGGAGCTCAGACACACAGACAGAGACACACACACACACACACACACACACACACACACACACACTGAACAGAGAGACACACAGACACACACTGAACAGAGATACAGCAGCTCAATAACATCTGACCTCAACACACAGAGCAGTGTTTGCTCTCACCACTGATAACACACACACACACACACACACACACACACGTCCAACTTTTTTATTCAGAAAACACATTTACAGTAATACACTCGTGATTCAGCAGGACTCAAACATCATGAAGCGTCTGTCTGTCAGAGTCCAGCGACGGCACCAGAGTGTGGATCAGGAATCCTCCATGTTCTGCTGAAGATCTACACAGCCCATGATGGAGGACACACTCACAACACCAACACTCAGCAGCAGCTTCACCATCACAGGCCTGACATGAAGACGCCTGTGCAGGAGTGTGTGTGTGTGTGTGTGTGTGTGTGTGTGTGATGGTCAGTTCAGCCAGCTGGTGTTGAGCTGCGTCTGGTTCTTGATGCTCGTGTCCATCTTCAGCACTTCTCTCACCGCCATGGTGGCGTAGGTGGAGGACGGCAGAGAAAACTCCATCTTCAGCGCACAGTACTTCCCTTCTGCACGCACACGCACACACACACACACACACACACACACACACACACACACACACACACACACACACACACACAGTTAGTGTGCTGACAGAAATGCAGTGTTCAGGCACTTGATCAGGGCGAGGACAAAAAAAAGAAATTAAATAAATAATTACACATATATATATTTATATTTGGGGGCGGCATGGTGGCTCAGAGTTCTCACAGCACTCAGGTCGCTGGTTTGATGGTTAGCAGTGTAATAATGACCCAAGTAATATTTAATAGCTGTATACAGTTCACTTCAACACGGAGACAGATCCACACACCGCCGGGTCAGTGCTCTTGTGTCCACAGAAGCGAACTCTCGCTGTAATTTAGTCGACTCTTTATTCCACGTGATCAATAAGCTAGTAGTCCGGCCTGAAAATATTTAGTCCAGTAGCAGCGAGCAGCCTCAAATACTTTAACATTTCACCCCGAGTCCAATCATCCATCACGAGACAGTTCATCACTCTCCCTTTCCTGGCTTTATTTATAACGTACATAGAGCACACGTGTTCATGACAATCGAGAGGCACACACATGTAAAACAGTTTCATGATCAGCGGCTTCCTCATGCCGCACAATACAGAACTACACAATATCCCTACACACAGCAGCCTGGGAGGTCTACAACTACACCCCTGAGTGACATGCGGAAGGAAGCACTTACTGCTGCTCGAGCACAACGATGAACACTGAGGAGGCAAAACATCAGCTCATCTGCTCCGATGACGATGAACCTCATGATGACCCCCCCTCCCCTCAAAAAAAAAACCTTCGGATGTGCACAAATCACCGGGTTCACACCATTGAGCTCAGGAAATAGCAAATCACATCCCTGGGTGTTAGCTGCATACAGTGTGGATATAAACCAGCGCTGACTGTGCAGGATGACGAATGAGGACTGCTATCAGCTTAAATACTGAGTGTGTGAGTGTGTGTGTGTTTGTGTGAGAGTGTGTTCATGTAGCACCTGAGGTGGTGTGTATGTGTGTGGCACCTGTGAGGTAGACTGGAGCCGGTTTGTTCTCCAGCTTCTCCAGGTCTGTGTGGACGAGTGGCACTCGAGGGTCATCATACTGGACCAGCTCCCTGTGGAGGACGAGATAATGAGGATCGAGATGACGAACAGACACTGATGAGGATCGGGATAACGAGCTCATTTACCAGCTGACGTCGCTGGGCCGGATCAGCACTCTCCTGTAGGCTCCAGCCAGAGAATAATCTCGGACTTTGTGCCGCATGTTATCGATGTCCAGGTCATCGGCGCTCAGCATCTCCCTGTATCCCTGACCCACTGCGGAGAAACACACACTTTACACACACTGCGAGAAACACACACTTTACACACACTGCGAGAAACACACACTTTACACACACTGCGAGAAAAACACGTCAGACAGTCCATCTCCACGCTGACAGGCTGGGTTACCCAGAATACCTTACCGCTGTGTGTGGGATAAATGACATCAAACCCCGGCAGGGGCATCACCACATCATGAATGGAGTGTTTCTGAGCCTCGTCTGCTGACAGAACATGAGCGGAGCCTGGAACACACAGAGAGAGCTCAGCCATCTTCATCATCATCACCCTCATCCTCCTCCTCTTCATCACTCACCCCCTCTGAGGATCAGGTCTCCCTCCACAGCTCGGAGCCCGTAAGCGTCCACACGTCTGCTGACCATACTGTTCCACACATAGCTCTGATAGCTGTGGATGTACATCAGCCTGTTGTTGCGAGGGATCTGAGGACAATCACACACACACACACACACACACACACACACACACACACACACACACACACACACGCACACACACACACACACACACACACACACACACACACACACACACACACAGCTGAACTCCAGCTAGACTGGGGTTGTGTTGTGTGTTAGAGAGTGTATAGTGACAGCCCAGTGTGTGTTGTTTCTCTCACCAGTGCGAATGCGGTGATGATGTTGTGTTTGCCGTGTTTGGCGAGTCCCCGCAGCAGCTGACCCTCCACACAGCGCTTCACCGGCAGCTTGCGGAGCGCCGCCGCGGGGTCCTGGGTTCGAGCCCACTCCTCTCGGCACTTCACCAGGTAACCCTTCTCCGCTGCATGCACACACACACACACACACATCAGTTCGTGAATGACACTCATCACAGCGCTCTACAGCTCCTACACACACATCTGCAAGTCTGACGCACTGCTCTGTGTTAAAGTCTGCAGTGTGTGTTTACGCCGCTAGAGGAGCAGTGTGGAGCTCTGCAGGGACTCCTCGGGTTAACATCTACATCTACTCTTACTGAAGGCCTTTAATCAAACACTCATTAATGTCACTGCTGGCTTCCCTAATGACGAGAACAGAGAAGCGGCTGACCTCCAGGACGAGGCTTCAGGATCAGATCCACCACCTCCTTCCAGTTGTTCTGCAGGATCGCCCTGAAGGAGGAGAAGAAGAAGAGGAGGAGGAGGAGGAAAAGTTGAAAAGCTGTAAAACTTGTATATGTGTGTGTGTGTGTGTGTGTGTGTGTGTGTGTGTGTCTGACCTGCCGACGCGGTGTGTGGGCACGGCTGTGGTCCCGAATCGCTGCATGCCGTAGTAGTTGATGAACCCAGTGTTCTGCAGCGAGTTCATGGCCTGATCCACCTGCTGCTGAGAGCCGGAGATGTTCCTGCAGCGAGACACAACATACTGTAGATCTACAGCACATACTGCATCTATCCTACGAGTACACAAAGCTAAAGCGCCTCAACCACACTCCAGTTCAAGCAGCAGCTGAAGTTCACTAGTTAGTGCTCATTTGAACAGATGTTTACAGCATATCGGTGTGTAATAGAGCGGGTTTACAGCATATCGGTGTATAATAGAGCTGGTTTACAGCATATCGGTGTATAATAGAGCGGGTTTACAGCATATCGGTGTGTAATAGAGCGGGTTTACAGCATATCGGTGTGTAATAGAGCTGGTTTACAGCATATCGGTGTGTAATAGAGCTGGTTTACAGCATATCGGTGTATAATAGAGCTGGTTTACAGCATATCGGTGTGTAATAGAGCGGGTTTACAGCATATCGGTGTGTAATAGAGCGGGTTTACAGCATATCGGTGTGTAATAGAGCGGGTTTACAGCATATCGGTGTGTAATAGAGCGGGTTTACAGCATATTGGTGTGTAATAGAGCGGGTTTACAGCATATCGTTGTGTAATAGAGCGGGTTTACAGCATATCGGTGTATAATAGAGCGGGTTTACAGCAAATCGGTGTGTAATAGAGCGGGTTTACAGCATATCGGTGTGTAATAGAGCGGGTTTACAGCATATCGGTGTGTAATAGAGCGGGTTTACAGCATATCGGTGTGTAATAGAGCGGGTTTACAGCATATCGGTGTGTAATAGAGCGGGTTTACAGCATATCGGTGTGTAATAAAGCGGGTTTACAGCATATCGGTGTGTAATAGAGCGGGTTTACAGCATATCGGTGTGTAATAGAGCGGGTTTACAGCATATCGGTGTGTAATAGAGCGGGTTTACAGCATATCGGTGTGTAATAGAGCGGGTTTACAGCATATCGGTGTATAATAGAGCGGGTTTACAGCATATCGGTGTATAATAGAGCGGGTTTACAGCAAATCGGTGTGTAATAGAGCGGGTTTACAGCATATCGGTGTGTAATAGAGCGGGTTTACAGCATATCGGTGTGTAATAGAGCGGGTTTACAGCATATCGGTGTATAATAGAGCTGGTTTACAGCATATCGGTGTGTAATAGAGCGGGTTTACAGCATATCGGTGTATAATAGAGCGGGTTTACAGCATATCGGTGTGTAATAGAGCGGGTTTACAGCATATCGGTGTATAATAGAGCGGGTTTACAGCATATCGGTGTGTAATAGAGCGGGTTTACAGCATATCGGTGTATAATAGAGCGGGTTTACAGCATATCGGTGTATAATAGAGCGGGTTTACAGCAAATCGGTGAGTAATAGAGCGGGTTTACAGCATATCGGTGTGTAATAGAGCGGGTTTACAGCATATCGGTGTGTAATAGAGCGGGTTTACAGCATATCGGTGTATAATAGAGCGGGTTTACAGCATATCGGTGTGTAATAGAGCGGGTTTACAGCATATCGGTGTGTAATAGAGCGGGTTTACAGCATATCGGTGTATAATAGAGCGGGTTTACAGCATATCGGTGTATAATAGAGCGGGTTTACAGCATATCGGTGTGTAATAGAGCGGGTTTACAGCATATCGGTGTGTAATAGAGCGGGTTTACAGCATATCGGTGTGTAATAGAGCGGGTTTACAGCATATCGGTGTATAATAGAGCGGGTTTACAGCATATCGGTGTGTAATAGAGCGGGTTTACAGCATATCGGTGTGTAATAGAGCGGGTTTACAGCATATCGGTGTATAATAGAGCGGGTTTACAGCATATCGGTGTGTAATAGAGCGGGTTTACAGCATATCGGTGTGTAATAGAGCGAGTTTACAGCATATCAGTGTATAATAGAGCGGGTTTACAGCATATCGGTGTATAATAGAGCGGGTTTACAGCAAATCGGTGTGTAATAGAGCGGGTTTACAGCATATCGGTGTGTAATAGAGCGGGTTTACAGCATATCGGTGTGTAATAGAGCGGGTTTACAGCATATCGGTGTATAATAGAGCGGGTTTACAGCATATCGGTGTGTAATAGAGCGGGTTTACAGCATACCGGTGTGTAATAGAGCGGGTTTACAGCATATCGGTGTATAATAGAGCGGGTTTACAGCATATCGGTGTATAATAGAGCGGGTTTACAGCATACCGGTGTGTAATAGAGCGGGTTTACAGCCTACCGGTGTGTAATAGAGCGGGTTTACAGCATATCGGTGTATAATAGAGCGGGTTCACAGCATACCGGTGTATAATAGAGCGGGTTTACAGCATACCGGTGTGTAATAGAGCGGGTTTACAGCATACCGGTGTGTAATAGAGCGGGTTTACAGCATATCGGTGTATAATAGAGCGGGTTTACAGCATATCGGTGTGTAATAGAGCGGGTTTACAGCATATCGGTGTATAATAGAGCGGGTTTACAGCATACCGGTGTATAATAGAGCGGGTTTACAGCATATCGGTGTATAATAGAGCGGGTTTACAGCATACCGGTGTATAACAGAGCGGGTTTACAGCATATCGGTGTGTAATAGAGCGGGTTTACAGCATATCGGTGTATAATAGAGCAGGTTTACAGCATAGTAGTGTATAATAGAGCGGGTTTACAGCATATCGGTGTATAATAGAGCGGGTTTACAGCATATTGGTGTATAATAGAGCGGGTTTACAGCATATCGGTGTATAATAGAGCTGGTTTACAGCATATCGGTGTGTAATAGAGCGGGTTTACAGCATACCGGTGTGTAATAGAGCGGGTTTACAGCATATCGGTGTGTAATAGAGCGGGTTTACAGCATATCGGTGTGTAATAGAGCGGGTTTACAGCATATCGGTGTGTAATAGAGCGGGTTTACAGCATATCGGTGTGTAATAGAGCGGGTTTACAGCATATCGTTGTGTAATAGAGCGGGTTTACAGCATATCGGTTTGTAATAGAGCGGGTTTACAGCATATCGGTGTGTAATAGAGCGGGTTTACAGCATATCGGTGTATAATAGAGCGGGTTTACAGCATATCGGTGTGTAATAGAGCGGGTTTACAGCATATCGGTGTGTAATAGAGCGGGTTTACAGCATATCGGTGTAATATACAGTATAAACAGGCTGACCTGAGCACTACGGTGAAGTGATTTCCCTGCAGTTCTCCCAACTTCAGTGGATGCTTCTTATAGCAGAAGTTTCCCAGCTTTAGGTTCATCAGGCATTTGTTGAGGTGAGACAATCTCTCAGCGCTGATCCTGCAAACACACACACATTGATTTTTGAACTCACACACACACACACACACACACGAATGTCAGACTGCTTACTTTAGCACGGCGATC
Source organism: Danio rerio (assembly GCF_052040795.2). Lineage (NCBI taxonomy): Eukaryota > Metazoa > Chordata > Actinopteri > Cypriniformes > Danionidae > Danio > Danio rerio. The sequence continues at coordinate 57,307 of NC_141045.1, forward strand.
TCCTGCACACTGATGGCTCTCTTGTCTTTGGTACCCATGTAGGAGAACATGTTGGGTCTGACCCTGCAGAAACAAAAACACACACACGGCTCAGTGTGGAACAGACAAATACACACACAGTGTAATGTGGGGTCAGCCTCAGGACGTTTGACCCACCTGAGGAACCGGGACAGGATGTTGATGGCCTCCATGGTGTCCTTGTTCTCTTTATAAAGCACAAAGTGGCAGAAACTCCCGCGGTTCTTCGGCCATGAATGCTTTCGAGGGGCTTTTGGTTGAGAGACGTGAAGACAGGACAGATCAGCTGAATGCAGAACAGCCTAAAACTACACTACACTGCACTCTTAATCATTTCATTTCACTTCCTCTCACAGAAAACACACATTTACCCTGTGAACAAAGCAACAACCACCTCAAGTCAGAAGGAAAGACACAAGCTGAGTTTACACTGATCTTACCTGCTGAAGGTCTGAGCTCTGTCCACAGGAGCACAGGAGGAGGAGCGATAGAGGAACAACAGAGCGATAGAGGAACAACAGAGCATTACAGAGCGATAGAAGAACAACAGCATTACAGAGCGATAGAGGAATAACAGCATTACAGAGCGATAGAGGAACAACAGAGCATTACAGAGCGATAGAAGAACAACAGAGTGATAGAGAAAAAACAGAGCATTACAGAGCGATAGAGAAAAAACAGAGCATTACAGAGCGATAAAGGAACAACAGAGCATTACAGAGCGATAGAGGAACAACAGAGCATTACAGAGCGATAGAGGAACAACAGAGCATTACAGAGCGATAGAAGAACAACAGCATTAAAGCAATAGAAGAACAACAGAGCGATAGAGAAAAAACAGAGCATTACAGAGCGATAGAGAAAAAACAGAGCATTACAGAAAAAACAGAGCATTACAGAGCGATAGAGGAACAACAGAGCATTACAGAGCGATAGAGGAACAACAGAGCATTACAGAGCGATAGAAGAACAACAGCATTACAGAGCGATAGAGGAATAACAGCATTACAGAGCGATAGAGGAACAACAGAGCATTACAGAGCGATAGAAGAACAACAGAGTGATAGAGAAAAAACAGAGCATTACAGAGCGATAGAGAAAAAACAGAGCATTACAGAGCGATAAAGGAACAACAGAGCATTACAGAGCGATAGAGGAACAACAGAGCATTACAGAGCGATAGAGGAACAACAGAGCATTACAGAGCGATAGAAGAACAACAGCATTAAAGCGATAGAAGAACAACAGAGCGATAGAGAAAAAACAGAGCATTACAGAGCGATAGAGAAAAAACAGAGCATTACAGAAAAAACAGAGCATTACAGAGCGATAGAGGAACAACAGAGCATTACAGAGCGATAGAAGAACAAGAGCATTAGAGCGATAGAAGAACAACAGAGCGATAGAGGGACAGAGCATTACAGAGTGATAAAGGAACAACAGCATTAGAGTGATAGAAGAACAACAGAGCATTACAGATTGATAGAGGAAAAACAGCGATAGAGGGACAACAGAGCATTACAGAGCGATAGAAGAACAACAGCATTAAAGCGATAGAAGAACAACAGAGCGATAGAGGGACAGAGCATTACAGAGCGATAGAGGAACAGAGCATTACAGAGCGATAGAAGAACAACAGAGCGATAGAGAAAAAACAGAGCATTACAGAGCGATAAAAGAACAAGAGCATTAGAGCGATAGAAGAACAACAGAGCGATAGAGGGACAGAGCATTTCAGAGCGATAGAGGAACAACAGAGCATTACAGAGCGAAAGAGGAACAACAGAGCATTATAGAGCGATAGAGGAACAACAGAGCATTACAGAGCGATAGAGGGACAACAGAGCATTATAGAGCGATAGAGGAACAACATAGCATTACAGAGAGATAGGAGGGGGCAAGGAGCAGAAGTGGAGAAGCACAGATCAGGAATGAGAGGCAGCCACTCATGCAAGTCATTATTAGGTCAAAGGGCATTCAGGGGACAAACACACACACGCACACACACACACACACACACAAACACACACACACAGTACCTGCCAGCGCTGTCTTGCCGGCCGCGTGATACGCCACAATCACCCTCTGCCCGTCGCGCTCCTCCGTCTTGGTCTCCAGGCCGGGAAACAGAGTCTTCACCGCTCTGTGCAGGAGTGTGCGCTGCTCCTTCGAGTCCTCCTGCACCTGAAACACACACACACGCACATATACAGCGGTGAAGAGCGAGTCCTGTTTCCCAGCATGCAGTGTGTCTGCTGAAGCCTCACCTGGATGAACACCTGTCCCTCTTTATTCCTGAAGAGCTGCAGGTCCTCCAGCTGCTGTTTCTGCTCCTCAGAGAGAGTCTGTGCCTCTGCGGAGCTGCTCTCACTGGGGTCCTGTGGCGCACACACACACACACACAGACACACACGAGGAAAACACACAGTCAGTCGGGCGTCTCCTGAAAGCCGTGATTCACTGAGATCTTCACACCCTGCTGTGAGAGAGAGATCAGCGTCAGTCTGCTCCTGCAGATCAATGATGGAGGAACAGCAGACGCTCCGCAGCAGCAGCAGGAGAGCAGGAGCCGTCTGACCTGGGCAACTCCTCCAAACCAACAACGTCCGTGTTGGATCCTACACAGACCAGCTGACTGAAGCACTCGTGCTCAGGAGTTTCTGAAGCTGTTCTTAACAGAGACCCGATTCACAGCTGCTGTTTCTGTCAGAGACACTAGAGGGAGCCGCATCTGCTCCATCCTGCAGTGTCTGTGCGAGATTAAATTTGATCATTTTACAGCACAGGAACAGAACCACTGCTGAGAGTCTACAGGACCTGCTGCTGCCGCCCTCAGTGCGAGCTCTCGGTTCCGCCCAGACTCATCAGCGCTAGCAAGTCGATTAATCAGAGCGTGCGCTACGCGACGTTGTGACATGCAGTAACAGATTTCTGAGAGGAGCGCGTCAGCGACGGCCTCGGCGTGGGTTACGCGTCCAGTCGAACGCCGCGCTGTAGCTGACCCGTGCGCTTGATGCAGAAGTGACAATCAGCCTTCACAGGAAGCGCCGGTCTCTGATGAATCCGAGCGTTATCAGTGTGAGTCCGGTGATGAAGAGGCATCAGATCAACAGTACACTGAGCGGTTCCACAGGGCTCGGTTACTCTACATTATTACTAAAGTCAGAGCAAACTGAACTCTCGCTTATTGGACCCAAACATATACACACACACACACACACACACACACACACACACACACACCCTGAACACACTAACCTGCCAAAATACACACATACACACACCAACACGCTGAACACACACACCAACACACACACCAATACGCTGAACACACACATACACACACTAACATGCCGAAATACACACATACACACCCTGAACACACAAACACACACACCCCTCACACACCAACACCCCGAACACACACACCAACACGCTGAACACACCAACACACACACCAACACGCTAAACACCCACACACACACCAACACGCTGAACACACCAACACACACACCAACACGCTGAACACACCAACACACACACCAACACGCTGAACACACTAAGGCGTGATGGATGTTCAGCTCAGTCCTGGTCTTCAGTGATGTGGGCTGGTGTGTGGGCTGGTGTGTGTGTGTGTGTGTGTGTGCGTGTGCGTGTGTGTGTGAAACACACCAGTCTGTCCTGCTCCTCAGCTGGAACACACAGATCATCCAGACGCACCATCCGGCCCTCCTTATTGATCTCGTGTACCACAAAGTCTGAATACCTGCATACAGAAAACACCTGTTCACACACACACATGTGCACGGCCACGCGCACACGCACGCACGCACACACACAGACAGCACACACACTCACCTCTCCTTCAGGATGCCGCTGAAGCCGGTGTGTTCGCTGATGAATCTGTGTATGCCCACATCTGCTTCAGTGAGGCCGTGCTTCATCATGTCAGCGAAGCTCTCCTCCTCCTCCTCCTCCTCCTCCTCTGGCTCCTCCTCCTCCTGTGGCTCCTCCTCCTCCTCCTGTGGCTCCTCCTCCACCCTGATCCTCTTGGCGCTGTGCTGCTCTTCATCAGGACAGGAGCGCTTCTCTGAGCCCAGAGTCACTGAGGCCGCGGTGTCCTCCATCAGCCTGACACACACACACACACACACACACACACACACACACACACACACACACACACACAAGTCAGTACATAGCGTGCACACACACACACATACGACCATTGGTGTGTGTGTGTGTGTGTGTGTGTGTGTGTGTGTGTGTGTGTAAATATATACACACACATGACCATCAGTGTATACACACATACACACACACACACACACACAAACACGACCATCATTATATACATATATACACACACACCATCAGTATATACACTTATACATACATACACACACACACACGACCATCAGTTTATGTAAACACACACACACACACACACACCTGTTTTCTGAGCGCTACACAGACACAGTAGAGCCGATCACCAGTCGCTTCTTCCCGGACAGCAAACGCGCGCTTTACCCGCTGCAGAGCTCAGAGCGGTGATGAAGATGAAGATGATGAAGAGTTTACCGTGAAATCCGCGCCGAGCCGCTCCGTGAACATCCACACGTGCGACGGTCACATACCCCGGAAACAAACTCTGCCCGAAGGCCCGCCCCTGCCGAACGGCATTGGCTTACACTGCTGTCAATCATACCCCACAGCAAATGGGATTGCGCGTTCAGATCTGGCAGCGTGAGATGCACACAGCAGAGCTCCAGAGGAGAGGAAGAAGAGCGGAGATATGGATGAAGACACCTCCTCTGAGAGAGATGAAGATGCAGATACGCTGTATTCCACTGTGAGCTTATGAAGGGCTTCAGACCCCGCAGCTCCTCCTCTCTGTGCTGCGTAGATATATACATGAGACGTCGCCTACCCTGTTGTTGTCTATCGGAAGGAATGCGTCAATAGAGCCGCCATTTTAGTACAGGGTAGCGCTGAATGCGGGACCAAGCTGCAGTGGAGGACAGTGGCCATCCAAAGCGATATACACACATGCACACATATATATCTATGATCGGGAGTTTTCCCGGTGGTCAGTATGCAATTTTTATTACGAAACTTATACTTTTACATCACTTTTCTACATTGATGGACAGTGACCGCACAGACATTCCTGACA
>NC_141045.1:65000-72500 GCF_052040795.2 Danio rerio
CGTGTGTTTGACAGTATGAACACAGAATATCTGCTGTGGAGCTGCTCATCTTCAGCTCATGTGTGAATCTCCATCCCCTGCTGTCAGTCAGAGCTCAACACACTGCAGAAACAGAGACATCCTCATCGGGGTGATGCTGCGTTCACAGCAGACGTGCATGAAGCATCAAGCGTGAGGGATTCACATGTTAATGCACAGACGTGAGTAGTCCTCCTGCGGCGCGAGCGGAGCGTGTTGTGCGATTGCTGCGCTTCATGTGTGTTTCGTGTCAATCGCTCGAGTGGTAAAACCTGAACTTCAGTGGACGGTCACACCGCGTTAACCAATCGGGAGCTTGCTCTTGTAGGTGCGTGATTATGATGTAGCGCCTGTTGTTGGTGTCCCGGGGGGAAATCCTGCTGTCGACACCGGACTACAGCTCATCACACTGGGCTGGGCTCGGTCTGCAGCACCGCTGAGCCTCCGTCATCAGTGGCGTAGCGCAAAATGCGGAGGCCCCCTGCAGGGATCACTGACGGGGCCCCAAGTTGGGGGGAAACGATCACAAATTGAGGAGCGGGCAAGGGAGGCGGGGTGGAGCGACAGCGCGGGTAAGCCTTCACAAACTGAGGAGCGATCACAAACCGAAAGCGGCGAGAGCGCCAAAGTAGCCAGAAGTCAGTCATTTTTAACGAGAACCGGCGGCGAGGAACAGCGCCACCTGTGAACTTTGGTTCCGATCACAGTTGTTCCCAAGAGTTTGATTATTGCGGTTGCCAGATTCTCAATTATTGAAAATCGAGCCGATGTGGGGCCGCCTAATCACGCGGGCCCCCTGCGGTGTGTGCCCTGCGGGCCCGTCCGCTACGCCACTGTCCGTCATCCAGCAGTCTCTGGAGGAGCTGATGAGCTCAGAGCTGCTGCACCTCTGAACGGGGCTAGTGGACTCAGACACGGCTCCAAATGAACCGGCACCGTTCATCAGCCCTCACACATCACATGACCACAGCTGCTGTCTCATGACCAGGACCCGACACGACTGAAGCGAGAACACGCAAATCTTCACGCGACCATTTACACACCAACAGCACGGTTCATACAGCGTCTGCCGTGAACACAGCATTAGGCAGAGCGCCGCTACTCCTACAGGAGGAGCTCAGCACGGTGTGTGTGTGTGTGTGTGTGTGTGTGTGTGTGTGTGTGTGTGTGTGTGTGTGTGGGACTTAAACCTGAATGCACACAGACTCATGGGGACTTGTGTCACTGTGGGGACGTGAGCAGAGGGCTCATAACCCAGCCGGAGTGTGGAGATGAAGAAGAGCAGAGTGAGCTGTGAGCGTTGAGGAGAGAGAATACACTACAGAACACACACCACTACAGCTGAGTGTGTGTGTGTGTGTGTGTCTCTGTGTGTGTGTGTGTGTCAGAGCTGGCCACACACACTGATTCTTTCAAAGAGGACAAAAATCCAGCTCAGCTCCTGTGCCTTGCTCTCTTTCTGTCTGTCTCTCTGTGTGTGTGTGTGTGTGTGTGTGTGTGTGTGTGTGTGTGTGTGTGTAAGTAGGCCATGTAAAGATAGTTGCTTCAGGCAGCCTCAATTCTGGACCCTAAAATATCATCTGAAGCGTAGAGATGGAGCAGCGTCCCCGCAGCGGCGTCCTGTGTGTCTGAGTGTCCATGTGTGTGTGTTTGTCAATGTGTTTCCATGTGTGTGTGTGTGTGTGTGTAAGATGCGTCTGCATTTCTTCTCATCTTGCGTTGTTCGCGATCTGACGGTTGCCATGGCAGCGGCCGGTTTCCTCCAGTCTGTTGTGCTGCGCGTCACAGGAAGTGCAGAGGATCCTCCGACATCACAGCACTGCCATACACACTCCTGAAACTGTTCAGTACACACACACACACACACACACACACACCGGTGTGTGTCTACAGTGACTCTTTTAAACACACAAGAGAAACACAGAAACCATCATGGGGTTATCATGCCTGTGTGTGTGTGTGTGTGTGTGTGTGTGTACAGACAGAGGACCTGAGAAGAGAAGCTGAAAGGAAACCAGCAGCAGCTTCTTGAGAAGGAGAGAGAGAGAGAGTGAGTGAGCGGGCGAGTGAGTGAGTGAGAGAGTGTTGCCCTGGGTTACAGGATGTCGTAACGGCGGCGCAGCTGATCTGTGGAGGGGGGCTCAGGCTCAGGCTCACAGTGAAGCGGCTCCTGTTTCAGCTCTGATGCCTCCACTCTGGCTCAGTGGTGCAGCCCACTGCGAGCTCAGATCCCCCCGCTCTGGCTTAATGGTGCAACCCGCTACAAGCTCAGATCCCCCCTGCTCTGGCTCAGTGGTGCGGCCCGCTGCGAGCTCAGATCCCCCCGCTCTGGCTCAGTGGTGCGGCCCGTTGCGCGCACAGATCTGTTATTGTGCAGCGCTGCAGAACACACAGACGCAGGCAGAGTGTGTGTGTGTGTTGTGTGTGCGAGCTGCTCATCGCCTTCAGAAACACCGTGGAGGAACAGCAGTGGAGACGGGTGTGTGTGTGTGTGTGCGCCGCATCTCTGTGTCCTCCAGCCTTTATTCTCCTGTGAGGAAGAGGAGGAGGAGGAGGAGGAGGAAGAGCGCCCCCTCCCCTCACAGCCAGCAGAACGCTCCGGAAAGACACACACACACACACACACACACACACTGTGTTTTCTTCGTCCTGCTTCTGCTCCTCCGTCTCTCGGGAGCCTGCGGCTTGCTGATGTCCGTCAACTCAGAGAAATCCTCTTCTCCAGACAGGTAACACACACACACACACACACACACACACCCCCGCGTCCGCATCACCTGCTGTCCTCCATCTCATCCTCATCGTCTCGCTGTCTGTCTGTGTGTATGTGTGTGTGTGTGCGTGTGTGTGTGTGTGTGTGTGTGTTGGCCTGATAACAGATGCAAACAGAGAAAACACTGTAATAGATTTCATACTGTACACACACACACACACACTCACACACACACACACACACACACATCTGCATCCACCTCTTATAAACAGAATTGCGTGTCGAGTCCTCAGGATCAGCCGTGTCGGAGCTTCACACACACACACACACACACACACACACACACACACACACACACACACACAGACGCTGATCTACAAGACAACTCTAGTGATCTGATGAGCTGTGTGTGTGTATGTGTGTGTGTGTGTATGTGTGTGTGTGTGTGTGTGTGTGTGTGTGTGTGTGTGTGTGTTCTCTGTTGCGCTGAGTGTCATCAGGCTGTGATCTGGGCTTCAGGAACACACTCCGCCGATCTGAAACTGGCTGCACACACACACTGGAGGATTGTGGGACGGTGTTGGCGGTTGACGTGCCCTGAATACGGCTCAGCGGCTGTATATGCATGAGTCTGCGAGGTGTTGTGATGTAAAAATGAGTCACTGAGCACACACACACACACACACACACACGCAGGGACGGAGACGGCTACAGTGTACCCTGCTGCTCCTGATTTACCCTGGTAGAGGCGTCCTGACGCGGGTCTTTACCTGAGGTCAGACGATCACGAACAGTCTCCTTTCACAAACATTCGGCTGATCTGGATTTCAGCGATGCTTCTGACTATGTGGACGGTGCCCGAGCAGCACGTCTGAGAGGAGGAGTAGAGGAGCTGAAGGCAGAAAGGAAAGCAGAGCTGGAGGCGCTCTAGCAGACAAGATCAGCTCCAGCTCAGGGTGGTGCAGATGTGTGAAACACTGAAGAGCAGCTCCATCAGTCCAGCGGGACAGCAGACACCCACTCCACCAGCTGACGGAGGAGAAGAACAAACCTGTGGAGAAACACCAGACTCAGCTGCTCCAGTTCTGCTCTGACCAGTGTTCCTGTGTGGAACTGCAGCCTGGAGGAGACTGGAGAACACTGGAGAACATTGGAGAACACTGGAGGATGCTGGAGAACACTGGAGGAGACTGGAGAACACTGGAGGAGGCTGGAGAACACTGGAGGAGGCTGGAGAACACTGGAGGATGCTGGAGAACACTGGAGGATGCTGGAGAACACTGGAGGATGCTGGAGAACACTGGAGGAGGCTGGAGAACACTGGAGGAGGCTGGAGAACACTGGAGGATGCTGGAGAACACTGGAGGATGCTGGAGAACACTGGAGGAGGCTGGAGAACACTGGAGGAGGCTGGAGAACACTGGAGGATGCTGGAGAACACTGGAGGAGGCTGGAGAACACTGGAGGAGACTGGAGAACACTGGAGGATGCTGGAGAACACTGGAGGAGGCTGGAGAACACTGGAGGATGCTGGAGAAGACTGGAGGATGCTGGAGAACACTGGAGGAGGCTGGAGAACACTGGAAGATGCTGGAGAACACTGGAGGATGCTGGAGAACACTGGAGGATGCTGGAGAACACTGGAGGAGGCTGGAGAACACTGGAAGATGCTGGAGAACACTGGAGGAGGCTGGAGAACACTGGAAGATGCTGGAGAACACTGGAGGAGGCTGGAGAACACTGGAGGATGCTGGAGAACACTGGAGGATGCTGGAGAACACTGGAGGATGCTGGAGAACACTGGAGGAGGCTGGAGAACACTGGAGGAGGCTGGAGAACACTGGAGGATGCTGGAGAACACTGGAGGATGCTGGAGAACACTGGAGGAGGCTGGAGAACACTGGAGGAGGCTGGAGAACACTGGAGGATGCTGGAGAACACTGGAGGAGGCTGGAGAACACTGGAGGAGACTGGAGAACACTGGAGGATGCTGGAGAACACTGGAGGAGGCTGGAGAACACTGGAGGATGCTGGAGAAGACTGGAGGATGCTGGAGAACACTGGAGGAGGCTGGAGAACACTGGAAGATGCTGGAGAACACTGGAGGATGCTGGAGAACACTGGAGGATGCTGGAGAACACTGGAGGAGGCTGGAGAACACTGGAAGATGCTGGAGAACACTGGAGGAGGCTGGAGAACACTGGAAGATGCTGGAGAACACTGGAGGAGGCTGGAGAACACTGGAAGATGCTGGAGAACACTGGAGGAGACTGGAGAACACTGGAGGAGACTGGAGAACACTGGAGGATGCTGGAGAACACTGGAGGAGACTGGAGAACACTGGAAGATGCTGGAGAACACTGGAGGAGACTGGAGAACACTGGAGGAGGCTGGAGAACACTGGAAGATGCTGGAGAACACTGGAGGAGACTGGAGAACACTTGAGGAGGCTGGAGAACACTGGAAGATGCTGGAGAACACTGGAGGAGGCTGGAGAACACTTGAGGAGGCTGGAGAACACTGGAAGATGCTGGAGAACACTGGAGGAGGCTGGAGAACACTGGAGGAGACTGGAGAACACTGGAAGATGCTGGAGAACACTGGAGGAGACTGGAGAACACTGGAGGAGGCTGGAGAACACTGGAGGAGGCTGGAGAACACTGGAGGAGGCTGGAGAACACTGGAGGAGGCTGGAGAACACTGGAGGAGGCTGGAGAACACTGGAAGATGCTGGAGAACACTGGAGGAGGCTGGAGAACACTTGAGGAGGCTGGAGAACACTGGAAGATGCTGGAGAACACTGGAGGAGGCTGGAGAACACTGGAGGAGGCTGGAGAACACTGGAAGATGCTGGAGAACACTGGAGGAGGCTGGAGAACACTTGAGGAGGCTGGAGAACACTGGAGGAGGCTGGAGAACACTGGAGGAGACTGGAGAACACTGGAAGATGCTGGAGAACACTGGAAGATGCTGGAGAACACTGGAGGAGGCTGGAGAACACTGGAGGAGACTGGAGAGCACTGGAGGAGGCTGGAGAACACTGGAGGAGACTGGAGAACACTGGAGGATGCTGGAGAACACTGGAGGAGACTGGAGAACACTGGAAGATGCTGGAGAACACTGGAGGAGGCTGGAGAACACTGGAGGAGACTGGAAAACACTGGAGGAGACTGGAGAACACTGGAGGAGGCTGGAGAACACTGGAGGAGACTGGAGAACACTGGAGGATGCTGGAGAACACTGGAGGAGACTGGAGAACACTGGAAGATGCTGGAGAACACTGGAGGAGGCTGGAGAACACTGGAGGAGACTGGAGAACACTGGAGGAGGCTGGAGAACACTGGAGGAGACTGGAGAACACTGGAGGAGGCTGGAGAACACTGGAGGAGGCTGAAGAACACTGGAAGATGCTGGAGAACACTGGAGGAGGCTGGAGAACACTGGAAGATGCTGGAGAACACTGGAGGAGACTGGAGAACACTGGAGGAGACTGGAGAACACTTGAGGAGGCTGGAGAACACTGGAAGATGCTGGAGAACACTGGAGGAGGCTGGAGAACACTTGAGGAGGCTGGAGAACACTGGAAGATGCTGGAGAACACTGGAGGAGGCTGGAGAACACTGGAGGATGCTGGAGAACACTGGAGGAGACTGGAGAACACTGGAAGATGCTGGACTGGAGAACACTGGAGGAGGCTGGAGAACACTGGAGGATGCTGGAGAACACTGGAGGAGACTGGAGAACACTGGAAGATGCTGGAGAACACTGGAGGAGGCTGGAGAACACTGGAGGAGGCTGGAGAACACTGGAGGAGGCTGGAGAACACTGGAAGATGCTGGAGAACACTGGAGTAGGCTGGAGAACACTGGAAGATGCTGGAGAACACTGGAAGATGCTGTAGAACACTGGAGGAGACTGGAGAACACTGGAGGAGGCTGGAGAACACTGGAGGAGACTGGAGAACACTGGAGGAGGCTGGAGAACACTGGAGGAGGCTGGAGAACACTGGAGGAGACTGGAGAACACTGGAGGAGGCTGGAGAACACTGGAGGAGGCTGAAGAACACTGGAGGAGACTGGAGAACACTGGAGGAGACTGGAGAACACTGGAGGAGGCTGGAGAACACTGGAGGAGACTGGAGAACACTGGAGGAGACTGGAGAACACTGGAGGAGACTGGAGAACACTGGAGGAGGCTGGAGAACACTGGAGGAGACTGGAGAACATTAGAGGAGGCTGGAGAACACTGAAGGAGACTGGAGAACACTGGAGGAGGCTGCAGAACACTGGAGGAGGCTGGAGAACACTGGAGGAGGCTGCAGAACACTGGAGGAGGCTGGAGAACACTGGAGGTCTGTGGAGGAGAAGCTGTAGGTGTCTGAGTCATAAGGCAGTGGAGTCTGTCAGAGAATGGGTCAATGAAGGACGAGGCATGGGGAGAGTTCAGTGACCCAGAGAGGTTGTGCTCGGTGTTTATCTTAACCATGTGCCGGACCGGGGACTCGAACCCTAACGCTTTAGATCAGTCTGACTCTAACCTTTAGGCAGTGGTTGGGTCAGGGTTACACAGAACCCTACACTGCAAACACAGTGTGCGCCGGCAGAGACAGTGCTGTCAATTCTGGCTGCATGATGACTACAGGACATGATGGCGCACAGCACCGATTGGGTTAACCACTAGTAGAGGATGTAGAGGGTATTCAGTTAAGCACGAGTAGACGAGTAGAGCATGTAAAGGTGATCGGGTTACCCACTAGTAGAGGATGTAGA
>NC_141045.1:80000-87500 GCF_052040795.2 Danio rerio
TCTGCACTAGTGGGGTCTGAAATGAATAAATGCATAATAATGCTGATAACCGTGAACCTGAGATTAATTCTCAGACTATAATCAGACAACCAAAATCTAAAATCACTGCATCCCGACTCACAGAACAGTGCATGGGTCACCTCAGCCCCGGCGGCCCGCCATAACCACACCACCCAGTACTGGCTCACCACACACCGCTGAGGACCCCTGTGTTAAAATATGAGTGTAACCTCTGTGTGCGTGTGTCTGTGTGTGTGTGTGTGTGTGTGTGTGTGTGTGTGTGTGTGTACACAGAGGGAAGCGTTTTGTTGCGATGAAGGTGGTGAAGAGTGCGCAGCACTACACGGAGACGGCACTAGATGAAATTAAACTACTCCGATGTGTAAGTTACTACCACACACGCACACACACACACATACACGCATGCACACACACACACACACACACACACACATACACACACACACACATACACACACACGCACACACACACATACACGCATGCACACACACACACATCCACATCCAAAGCGACTTACAAATGAGGACAAGGAAGCAATTTACACAACTAAGAGCAACAATGAAGAAGTGCTGTAGGCGAGTTTCAGGTGTGTAAAGTGTAAGAAGGAAAGTGTTAGTCATTTTTTTTATTTTGGTACAGTTAGTGTGATATCCAGAGAGGCAATTGCAGATTAGGAAGTGTAGTGGAGACTAAATAGTTGAGTTTTTAGTGGTTTCATGAAGACAGCGAGTGACTCTGCCGTTCTGATGCAGTTAGGGAGTTCATTCCACCAACTGGGCAGATTGAGCGTGATCGTGAGCGAAAGTGATTTCTTCCCTCTTTGGGATGGAGCCACGAGGCGACGTTCATTCACAGAACGCAAGTTTCTGGAGGACACATACATCTGCAGAAGTGAGAGCAGATAAGAAGGAGCAAAGCCAGAAGTCGCTTTGTAGGCAAACATCAGAGCTTTGAATTTGATGCGAGCAGCAACTGGCAGCCAGTGCAAACGGATGAGCAGCAGAGTGACATGTGCTCTTTTAGCTTCATTAAAGACCACTCGTGCTGCTGCGTTCTGGAGCAGCACGCACACACACAAACACACGCACACGCATAACTGATTATTGTTGTTATTGTGATCCTAAAACTAAGGTACATCTCAAACCGTGACTTCAGTGTACTGTAACACCTCAAAACACACCTGTACAGCCAAGCCTCGAATCATTCATAATTCTGCACTCTGACTACACACACACACACACACACACACACCTGTCTGCACCTCTGACTACACACACACACCTGTCTGCACCTCTGACTACACACACACACATCTGTCTGCACCTCTGACTACACACACACACACACACCTGTCTGCACCTCTGACTACACACACACACCTGTCTGCACCTCTGACTACACACACACACACCTGTCTGCACCTCTGACTACACACACACACACACCTGTCTGCACCTCTGACTACACACACACCTGTCTGCACCTCTGACTACACACACACACACCTGTCTGCACCTCTGACTACACACACACACACACCTGTCTGCACCTCTGACTACACACACACATCTGTCTGCACCTCTGACTACACACACACACCTGTCTGCACCTCTGACTACACACACACACCTGTCTGCACCTCTGACTACACACACACACCTGTCTGCACCTCTGACTACACACACACACACCTGTCTGCACCTCTGACTACACACACACACCTGTCTGCACCTCTGACTACACACACACACCTGTCTGCACCTCTGACTACACACACACACACCTGTCTGCACCTCTGACTACACACACACACCTGTCTGCACCTCTGACTACACACACACACACCTGTCTGCACCTCTGACTACACACACACACCTGTCTGCACCTCTGACTACACACACCTGTCCTCTGTCTGTCTGTCTGTCAGGTGCGTGAGACTGATCCTGAAGATCCAAATAAAGACATGGTGGTTCAACTCATAGACGACTTCAAGATCTCCGGGGTGAACGGGATACGTATCCTCACATCCTGTGTGTGTGTGTGTGTGTGTTTCTCCAGGTGTGTGTCTGTGTGTGTGTGTGTGTGTGTATGTGTGTGTTTGCTTAAAGACAGTTCATAAGCACACAGGTGTAGGCGGTGACACCTGCCGTGTCCTCGTTGAGCAGCGGTCCTGATCGTCTCCTGGAGGTGTGAGTGCGGCTGTGGCGTGTCCTGCGTGGGGTGTGTGTAGCGCAGGGTGGGTTTCCTTAACTCTGCTCGCAGACGTGTGTATGGTGTTTGAAGTTCTCGGTCATCATTTGCTGAAGTGGATCATCAAGTCTAATTATCAGGGCTTGCCGTTACCCTGCGTCAAGAGCATCATCAGACAGGTAAACACACACACACACACACACAGGCTGCGTCTGACTCCGCCCACTACTCGGCAGGTGCTGCATCTGGATGTAAGTGTGCTACTCTAGTAAAGTGTGCTCTATACAGTGTGGATGTGAGCAGTTTGCATGGAACTCAGGCGTACTACATCCGCCATGTTGTCATGGTCATGTGACCTACCCGCTTCACTCCCATTCATGAATCCTCTGGCGGGGCATTATGGGATAGCGCAGTGTGTATGTGATGCGCACTTCAGAGTCTCCCTCCGGGAACGTCTCACACACTGATTATAATGCTGAATTCAGACACACTGCTCAGCTCACACACTGACTGTAGTGTACTACACAGTGAGGAAGTGTGCGGTTTCAGACGCAGCCATACTCTTCATCTGACCCTGACTCCAGATCGCTGATTGGCCGTTGTTGGTTTGAGTTCAGCCAATCATTAATGGCCGTGTTGATCAGTGATGGAGAGGCGTGTCCTGCGTCAGCTGTGTGTGTGTGTGTGTGTGTGTGTGTGGCTGGGCCGCTGTGTTTAACACACACTGCAGACTTCAGCTGGATGTCTGTGGTGTAATCAGCAGTGTGTGACTGTACGCTCGGCCTGTCATCTGTACTGACCCACTTTAAGCCGCGTCCCCCTCGGGCAGCGTCACACTCTGATTGTGAACAGGACAGATCTCACACACAGCGCTGCATGACGGCTGATCACCCAGACACACACACACACCTACACTGAGGGGGAACCCCGAACATGTCTGAGGAGGGGTATGAAGGAGTTGATGAACCCGTGTGTTCTGCCTGGGTCAGCTCAGCGTGCCGCACAGAAACACCAGCAGCTGCTGTTCCCATCCCTGCTGCAGCGCCGGCGCCCCCTGCTGGAACAGCCCCGTCTGTCTGCGGTGGTAGCTCTGCAGTGTTCATGTGGTGAAACGTCACAAAGCTAATGTCACATGACTGTGTCTGAGCACTGCTGTGTGTGTGTGTGTGTGTGTGTGTGTGTGTTCCGCAGGTGCTGCAGGGCCTGGATTACCTGCACAGTAAGTGTAAGATCATCCACACAGACATCAAGCCGGAGAACATCCTGATGTGTGTGGACGACGCGTTCGTGCGGCGCATGGCGGTGGAGGCCACGGAGTGGCAGAAAGCAGGAGCGCCGCCACCCTCAGGATCCGCAGGTACACCTGTCTGTCTGATTGTGCGCACATGATGAATCTCTCACACACCTGTCTCACTTTACCTGTGCTTGTTTACAGTCAGCACGGCTCCGCAACTCAAACAGGTGAGTGGAGGATATGAGGGAGACGAGTCTGTGCTCAACACGAGCTGTGCGTGACCAACTGCTGTGTGTGTGTGTGTGTGTGTGTGTGTGTGTGGCGCCCCCTGCAGGTGGGGAAGATCTCCAAAAATAAAAAGAAGAAGATGAAGAAGAAGCAGAAGCGGCAGGCGGAGCTGCTGGAGAGGCGGATGCTGGAGATCGAGGCTCTGGAGCGCGAGGCGGAGAAGCAGAGGGCGGACGGAGAAACCATCGCAGAACACGGACCAACACTAGCGGACAGCGAAGAAGACGAGGAGGAAGAGGAAGACGAGGAGGAGGAGGAGAAGCAGCGGCCCGTCAGACTCACCAACCACACCTGTAAGAGCTCCACCTGAGCGGATTCAGCACTCACGAGCACACATCAGACATGCTGACAGGGCTGTAGAACACGCGTGTGTGTGTGTGTGTGTGTGTGTGTGTGTGCATGCGTGCGTGCGTGTGTGTGTGTGTGTGTGTTTCTCCAATAACGATGTTTCCTCCGTCAGGTGCGGAGCCGGAGCAGCCAGAGGTGGAGGACAGTGACGATGGAGAAGAGTCTCACACACACACACACACTCCCACACACACACCCACGCACACTGCCACACACACACCTACACACACTCCTACAGAGACTCCTACGCAGACTCCTACACACACACCTACACATGCACACACTCCCACACACACTCCACTGGGGCGGACGGACACTCCGCAGGAGCCGGAGCGATCAGGAGGAGCGGAGGAGCTGGACGGCAGCGGAGACGGCAGACAGGAAGAAGAGGAAAAAGCAGAGGAAGTGGAAAAAGCAGAGGAAGTGGAGGAGGAGACGGCAGCCGCTCCATCAGAGAGCACCGAGGAGGAGACGCGGCAGTGTGTGAAGGAGGACGAGCAGACCAAACACACCAGAGACACACAGGACGAAGAGGAGGAGGAGGAGGAGGAAGATGATGAAGAAGATGAAGAGGATGAGGAGGAGGAAGAGGAGGAAGAGGAGCAGAGCACCGCCGCTAAGACCAATGGTCATGTGTGTGTGTGTGTGCAGGAGTGTGTGTCCCCTGCGGCCCCCACGCTGCTCTGCCCCCTGGTGGAGTCTGAGATTAGCACCACCGACCGCGACGCCTCTGACGCCTCCTACGAGCTGTTCAATGGGGACACGTCGTCCCTCAGCAATGGGGCCCGACACCGCGGCACCACCCCCCGCTTCCCTGAGCTCCCGCTGGACCCCGACCCTACACACACTCTGCAGGACCAGGCTCAGGGGCCCGACAGACACAGCGACCGCAGCCGCACCGTGTCCTCGTCCAGCACCGGGGACAATCCCAAAGGTCAGACTCACACACACACTCACACACACTCTCACACACACACACACACACACACACACACACACACACACACACACACACTCACACACACACACACACACACACACTCACACACACACACACACACACTCACACTCACACACACACACACACTGCTCACAGTGGACAGTAATAGTGTGTGTCCCTCTACAGCTAGGATCCGGGCCGCTGATCTGCTGGTCAATCCTCTGGATCCGCGAAACGCAGAAGCACTGAGAGTCAAAATCGCAGACCTGGGCAACGCCTGCTGGGTGGTAAGATGGCTGAACACTGAGGCGCGTCCTCTACACTGAACACTGAGCTGACACTCGGCTGCATGAGTAACGCTCTTTATATTCACAGCACAAACACTTCACAGAGGACATCCAGACCCGGCAGTACCGCTCCATAGAGGTGCTGATCGGCGCCGGCTACAGCACACCTGCAGACATCTGGAGCACAGCCTGCATGGTGAGCACTGAACTCTGCTGTCTGATCCCTGATCTCTGCTTTCTGATCTCTGACCTCTGCTGTCTGATCTCTGACCTCTGCTGTCTGATCTCTGACCTCTGCTGTCTGATCTCTGCTGTCTGATCTCTGACCTCTGCTGTCTGATTCCTGACCTCTGCTGTCTGATCTCTGACCTCTGCTGTCTGATCTCTGCTGTCTGATTCCTTACCTCTGCTGTCTGATCTCAGCTGTCTGACCTATGCTGTCTGATTCCTGACCTCTGCTGTCTGATCTCTGTTGTCTGATTCCTTACCTCTGCTGTCTGATCTCTGCTGTCTGACCTCTGCTGTCTGATCCCTGACCTCTGCTGTCTGATCTCTGTTGTCTGATTCCTGACCTCTGCTGTCTGATCTCTGTTGTCTGATTCCTTACCTCTGCTGTCTGATCTCTGCTGTCTGACCTCTGCTGTCTGATCTCTGACCTCTGCTGTCAGATCCCTGACCTCTGCTGTCTGATCCCTGACCTCTGCTGTCTGATCTCTGACCTCTGCTGTCTGATCCCTGACCTCTGCTGTCTGATCTCTGACCTCTGCAGTCTGATCTCTGACCTCTGCAGTCTGATCTCTGACCTCTGCTGTCTGATCTCTGCTGTCTGACCTCTGCTGTCTGATCTCTGACCTCTGCTGTCAGATCCCTGACCTCTGCTGTCTGATCTCTGACCTCTGCTGTCTGATCCCTGACCTCTGCTGTCTGATCTCTGACCTCTGCTGTCTGATCTCTGACCTCTGCTGTCTGATCTCGGACCTCTGCTGTCTGATCTCTGACCTCTGCTTTCTGATCTCTGCAGTCTGACCTCTGATTTCTGCTGCTTGACCTCTGCTGTCTATTCACTGATCCCTGACCTCAGCTGTCTTATCTTTCCTGTCTGGCCTCTGATCTTCTCTGTTGTCTGATCTGTTCTCCTGTGTCTGTCTTCTGCTCTCTAATCCCTCTGTCTGCTCTCAGGCCTCTTCTGTTTGATCTCTGCTCTCCTCTGTCTGATCTGATCTTCTCTGTCTGATCTGATCTCCTTTGTCTGATCTGATCTCCTCTGTTTGATCTCTGACCTCTTCTGTCTGATCTCCTCGGTCTGCTCTCCTCTGTCTGATCTGATCTCCTTTGTTTGATCTGATCCCCTCTGTCTGATCTCTGATCTCCTTTGTCTGATCTCTGACCTCTTCTGTCTGATCTCTGCATTCCTCTGTCTGATCTGATCTCATTTGTCAGATCTCTGACCTCTTCTGTTTGAGCTCTGCTCTCCTCTATCTGATCTGATCTCCTCTGTCTGCTCTCCTCTGTCTGATCTGCTCTCCTCTGTCTGATGTCCTCTGTCTGATCTGCTCTCCTCTGTCTGATCTGCTCTGTCTGATCTGATCTCCTCTGTCTGATCTGCTCTGTCTGATCTGATCTCCTCTGTCTGATCTGCTCTGTCTGATCTGATCTCCTTTGTCTCATCTGATCTCCTCTGTTTGACCTCTGATGTCTGATCTATTAGCTGTGACCTTTGTTCCCTGTTGTCCTCAGGCGTTCGAGCTCGCCACCGGTGACTATCTGTTTGAGCCGCACTCCGGTGAAGACTACTCTCGTGATGAAGGTACCATTGGCTAGCACTAGCACTGATGCTAATGCTAACGCTAATGCTATTATATCAGACATTCAGAATGGAGCTTGCGCAGCACATTGACAGCCGTCCGTCCGGCAGAGTTCTGCTGAGGTGAAGAGCACCTTCAGCAGGCAGAGACGGTGCGAGCTCCTCCTGAAGGGTGGGCTGATGTGAGTGTGGTTGGCCAGAGGCATGATGGGTCATCTGTAGAAGCGCACCGCTAATCCCGAGAGTGTCGAGCGATTTCAGAGAGACGTCATGTGACGGCAGTTTCATTCTGATCCGCGGCACCGTGAGCCTCTGCTGTCCCTCACTGCCGCTGCTGGTAAAGCTAAAGCTCAGCATTAGCATTAGCATTAGCATTAGCGCTGCACT
>NC_141045.1:90000-107500 GCF_052040795.2 Danio rerio
ATTTAATAAAACTGTAAATTACCACACTGTGTGTGTGTGTGTGTGTGTGTGTGTGTGTGTGTGTGTGTGTGTGTGTGTGTGTGTGTGTGTGTGTGAGGACTGGACAAACAGCAGGTCATTCTGGAGTACTCAAGCAGCTGAGCTCAGATCAGTGTGTGTGAGATTATGAAGATGATGATGATGATGATGAAGACTCTCACACACCCCTTCACCTCTGCATGTGCGCATCAGTGTGTGGTGCGGATCCTCCACTCCCCCTCGGGCACTGCACTGAAGATGATGATGGCGATGATGATGTTCACGGTGCACCGCGGGTTGGAAACGTCGATGTTTTGTGCCACACACAGTTCTGCTGTACGGTTGCTGAGGTGTGTGTGAGGTGTGTGTGTGAGGTGTGTGTGTGAGGTGTGTGTGTGAGGTGTGTGTGAGGTGTGTGTGAGGGAGATGTTATTATTCACATGTTGTTTTTCAGCAGTGAACATCTCTAAACATGCTGCTCTAAATAAATAACCCTGCTCTAGAAATGAAGGCAGACAGCAGAGGATGATCATCTGAGTTATTCCTGTTCGCTGCTCCTCAACATTATTAATCTCTCATATGCAGATTATAGAGGGAGATATTGAGCTCAGAGGGGGAAGCTGTTGTTGTTATTGTTTACTCAGACATTTAAGAGGATATATTGTAGAGCAGTGATCACTGTACTGATATGTATATCCAGGGTTATCATACCGTCAGACTGAGCCGTGCCTACTGAAGAGCTCCTCCAGCGGCAGTGAGCAGGGGGTCTGCTGCGTCTCTCCTCGGCTGTGCAGGTAATGGCGGCCGCTGTGTCTCCGCTTCCAGATAAACAGACACTCAGGACAGATGATGAAGAGCTCCTGGAGCTGCTCTGAGGACTGATGAGGAGAAGCGGCCGCTCTGTGCTTCAAATGAACCTGATCTACAGCGTTATCACCTGTCATTCACACCTGGCCAGAGTGTGTTCACTGAAGCGTGCGCGGAGCATCAATGACGTCACGAGTCCGCGGGCACGTGATCTGACGCTCTGGGTTTGTTTACCTCAGACAGCGCGCGGTACCGGCGTGTGTTTAATCAATATTATGATAACTATTATATTCTAACTTCACATGAGCCCTTTAGCTTTTGCTCTGATCTGTGTCTTTAATATTACTAATTAAATTAATGGGTAAGTAAATATGCATGTGCCCGGTGGCGGGGTGAGGGCTGAGGCGCCCCGGGCAAGATGAAAACAGAAGAGGCCACTGCTGTAAAACAGCGAGGAGACAGCAGACACACAGTTTAATATTCCAGTCTATACATGTGTATTCACTGCCACATGTTTTACATGCGGAAAGATTTACTCAGATTTAAAGTAATACGTGTGTAAGCCAGAAAACACTCATTAAAATACAGTGTATGAGTCTGACATGTTCAAATTAAAGATGAATCAAATGCAGTATTCTGTAAACAATTAACACAAATATAAATGCAGAAATCAGCAAAATGCAGGACACATCTGAGCGTGCTTTACACAGATTTACACTGACAGATCTCTGCATCAGATGCTGGACAGCGGGTAGATTAGGTGTTGAGCAGGTGAGGGAACCTGTGTGTGTTCAGCAGGTGAATCAGTGGCAGATCATTATTATTGATTATTTAATGAGACATGCTGAATGTGGCTTCTGTTAGTCTCACACTACACCAGTATTTCTGTGATCACTGCATTTATTTGAACAGGTGCTGATAGTGCACTAGTGATCATAATGCACACCTGCACCCTCAGCTCTGCTTCTCCTCTATTCAGCTCTGGGTCTGTTCTTCGTAGCTCGCTTAAATGATCTGAGATGATTTGGCAGATCCTGGATCTGTTCCTCTTGATAACTGATCTCTCGCTAATTTGGTTTTTCAAACAAGTTCGTGAATCGGATTAGAATGTCTGGATGAATATGAGCTGATCTGAGATCGCTGTGTGTGTTGTGAAGGACAGATCTATCGATCCTCGAAATCATGATCAGCAATGCAGCGATTGGCTGACGGCACAGCAGCGTGATGACATCATCTGATTAATATTCAATTATCCATGTGAGCTAAATTTCATCAAATTTGCAGTAATCAGTTTGTTTAATTTGACACGCAGTAACTTTACACGTTGTTGTGAGCTGCAGCTTTACACTTTCATGTGTCGACAGCAGTTTACTCAGTTTTACAGTTAGAGCGGATTCTCCTTATTATAGTAGTGATAGTGGTGTTATAGGAGCTGGTTATTATAATCGCTGTAAAGAATAACTGGATGTTTACAAAAGCATTTTGATATTGGTAAAGGCTTCTGCAACTTTTGTGAAGCATCAAATCACTGGCATATTAACTGTCAAAACATGTTCATGACTGCATTAATGTATTATTGCTTTAAAAAAATCACATTGTGCATGTTTATTATCATACACAAACTGTACTAAAGCGACCTTAAACGTTCATATCAGTAGGTTTTCTCTGTGGACCAGCAGGTGGCAGTCTTTCTACTTTCATTTCGGAGAGCAGATTGCAGATTTATTAATACATACCTTTTATTTTATTAATAACAATAACTTTATAAGTTTTTAAAAAAAATGTATTTTCTCAAGTGTATATAACTGCTACTGTAAGAAAATATCAGCATTGGGAACATACTTTCAGTATTATCTTTGCTTGAACTGAGCTGATCTAATCCTGTTTATATGAACTGAGCTGCTGCCGATCAGGTTTGAGCTAGCAGAACTGTTGCCATGACAACAACTCTCAGATCAGCTTTGAAGAACGAAACGATCCTGGATCATGTCAAATCATCAATATCCAAATCCAGCTCACTGAGTAATCCACGTATGAAGAACAGAGCCCTGGACAGACGCCTTTGGGACGCAATTTCATTTCAAATTAAACTCGATCAGGATCGATGAACAATAAACACAAAGACACTGGTGACATGTTTTACTGAGGACTTTAAGACCCTCATCCGGCTTTATGTCCAGTGTGAGCAATTCAGAGAGATGTGTGGAGTCTGTGCTGGCGTTAGTCTAGTCCACCCAATAGCTGATCTACACGTGCACCAGCAGGAACTCACGCTGGACATCCCAGTGAACTGATGTGTGAGCCGACTCAGTGTAACCCTGCTCCTGTGCTGAACACACACACGTGTTCGTGTGGAGACCCGCTCCAACAGCTCACACCAGAAGACTGAACTCAGGAGACCACGAGGACAGACACCGCATCCTGAGAGGAAGGAGACGCTGCGTTCGGTCTTAAACCATCACTCCTGTAAACATTACAGCATCCAACACACACACACACTTACCTCCACTTGACTCACACACACAGCAGAATATCATCAACACTGCTTCATGAGGAGTGTGAGCAGATACACAGCCCTGATGTGTTCATTGCCTTATGGAGATGCTCATGCTGATGTTCATCTCAGCGTCTCATTCAGGGAAGCTGCTGAGGATCATCCGTCATGTCTGAACTATAATAACCCTGTAGAAATGCTGCGCTTCCCGCCTTCAGCCGCAGTGACTTCTGGGACTTCCAGAGCGAGTTCGGTGCTCATGTCTGCATCGGTGTGTCCTCGATATCGAGAACACATCCGGCACCGTCACGCGTCCTCTGCTCCTGCAGTCTGGAGTATCAGGACTGAACGTGGACAGCAGATGATGATGTTAGAGGAGGACACAAGACTGCTGAAGAACACCGAGAAACAGACAGCGACTAACACAGGAGAGCCCAAACTCAGTCCAGCCCTGATCTCACACACACACACACACACACACACACACACACACACACACAGCAGCTCATCCAGCTCTCCCTTCACACACACACACACACACACACACACACACACACACACACACACACACACACACCTCCTGCAGGAGAGCTGAACAACTCGGCTGAACAGCGGCCCGCCTGGACACACACGTTATAGAAGGATATGTACGCCTTGTCACACAAACACACACACACACACACACACACACACGCGCGCACGCACACACACACACACGCACGAGCAGTAGTGAAGAGCAGACGGCGCTGGTGTTTTCCTCAGTTTATTGACAGCTGTTGTATATTACATTAGAGCGCTAGACTCCTCGCGGGGTCTTGAAGTTCATGCCGACCGGAGGCTGAGTGACCTGCAGATTGGAGAGACTGCCGAAATCCTGCAGGAGACACACAACAGTGGAGTTAACACACACACACACACACACACACACACACCTGACGGTCAATAACACACACACACACACACTGATGGACATGTGTGAAAGATTCAGGGTCTGTCAGGAACAGAGTCCAGCACACACGGGAAACACTTTCACTTCCTCTTCCTGTTTTATCAATGACCTGGAGACCACACACACCACGGTCACTTTCGAAACAGGTGATTCACGATTCACTGAGTCTACGATTCACAGAGTCATGGATACATGATTGGAGTTATTGATTCATCAGTTCAGTCTCTCACCAGAAGCTTGAGCATCTCTTTAGTGTCAGTGTCCACCTCGATGATCTCCTGGTCCAGAGCGGAGACCTGTGGACAAACACAAACACACACTTAGTCCATCATCATCATCATCATCATCAAGACTGAACACACGCGCAGATTAAAGCCGTGAGAGCGCCTCAGACTCCTTCATTGCCGTGTTCTTCATCATCATCATCATCATCTCAGCAGTGTTTGGCTTCTCCTGAGACGCGAGCGAGAGCTGGAGGACTGATCAGAGCTCAGAGGATGAGGATGATGAAGATACAGCGCTATAGTGGTGTTACAGTACATCACAGTGCTGGAGTCAACTCAAACCCCGGCTGGCGTTCATTAGTCAGTCGTGTGCACTAGTAAGGGCACTGAGGAGCTGTGTTCACTACAGTGAGTGTGACCTGAGAGCGTCCTCAAACCCACACACTCCTGAAGACGCTTTACAAAAACAACGGTGTGTGTGTGTGTGTGTGTGTGTGTGTTACCCCTTCAGAAAGAGTGCACACACCCACACACACACACACACACACACGCACGCGCACACACACACACACACACACACCTATACTGATGTAATGAACAGGAGACATTATACATGTGTGAAAGATTCAGGGTCTGTCAGGAACAGAGTCCAGCACACACGGGAAACACTTTCACTTCCTCTTCCTGTTTTATCAATGACCTGGAGACCACACACACCACGGTCACTTTCGAAACAGGGCTGCAGACGACACACACTAGCGCAGACGCTGAAACACACACCTCGGGCACGTAGTTGTCCCTGCGCTCGCGCTCCTCCTCCTGCAGCTTGATGGAGATTCCTCTGACCGGCCCGCGCTGGATCCGCTTCATCAGGTGCGTCACATACCTGCACACACACACACACACACACACACACACACACAATTATAATATGTAGGCCTGCTGTTGGTTAAAATGCTAGCCTGTGTGGTGTATGCAGCTGACACTCATGCACAACACACACACACATCTCTGTCTGCTATCAAACACAATGTGTGTGTGTGTGTGTGTGTGTGTGTGTGGACACTGAAATATTAAAACATTGATGATGATGATGATGATCAGCTTGAGGATGCGGGGCGGACGCCATCACTCTGCAGCTCTGCATGTGTTCAGGGTCTGCAGTGATGTACTCAGTGTAGTGTGAGTGGATGTCCTTCATGACAGTGGCCTATAGGCATAATCATTTCCCCGATCAGCAAATTTACATTCATTTAGCATCAAAACAGCATTGTGCTACCAGTGAAGACGTCTGCAGAGCATCAAATCACCGACACAACAAATAAACGAGCAGAGGAATATTGAGCACGTCTGTTTCCTTCAGTGAGTAAAGCTGGGCCGCTATCTTCAAGCAGCGAGTGTTCGCATGTGAAAGCCCACATTAATAAACGTTCTCCTCCATCCGCTTCGGGAACAGCCTGTTAGTTTGGTTTTAGACTCTAGATTGCATCAGTTGTATTTATATATTTGTGTATGCATGTGTACATGTGAAACTTGTGTTCTATATGTGTGTATCAGGGCATATACAGAAGATCTTACATTTAATCTAATTCCTTTCACTAGTTTACTTCTCTATAGTTTTAATTAATGTCATGCATGTCAGCAGTCCTGTTGTATGAACGGTTCAGTAGTTACGCTTGTTCCTCCACTGAGCCTGGATCAGCGCAGGGCGATTATAAACCGGGTTTAGTCCTTGAAAAAAACAAAATGCAGAAACCCTGAAACTGATGCTGTGACGACTTCCTGATGTGCGCAATAATTCCACAATGAATGTCTGATAGTTATAGAATATTAATGACAACAATGAACACCATCTCTCATCATCATCATCATCATCATCATCATCATCATCATGCTGCTGGAGATGTGCTCGAGTTGTGCTATGAAGTCCTGCTGTTACAGACTAAATCTCTGGTTTGCATCAAACACAAATGAAGCATTGCAGTGAGAAATGTTCATATATTATTATTAATATTTCTGCTACAAAACAAAAGATAAACATGATTCAGTTCCAGGCTGAAGCTGCAGATCAGTCTTCAGTAACTAAACTGATAATACACAGCTCAATGAAGAGCCGACACAGGAGTAAGTCTGACTGCGGCACTGTTTGAGGTTTGGGTTTGTGTGGTTGTAAATGCTCGGTGTTGTTATGAGCGGATCTTCATTTCTCTGTGTTTGAGGAATAAAGCAGGCGAGACAGCTGAACCAACATATGAGGATGCAGAGCAGGAATCTCCTGATGACCACCGGCGCAACACCACCGTCATGAGCCGGCGATCAGTCTGAACTCAGTGAAGGAGAACTGCTTTACCAGTGACGTGAACAGTGTGAGAGTTTAGTGGACATTAGCGATGAACACAGTAATGCAGCACATCCTGATTCAGGCACCTTCTCTGAAAACACCGGACTCAACATTCAGCATGATCGCTCTCATCATCATCATCATCATCATCATCATCATGTGTAACTGTAGCTGGGTTTGCGTGTGGTTTCCACTCTTCAGCTGTTTGCATCTCCTGCGGTCACTACAGCTCCTGTCACCTGACAGAGGAAAGCCTCGAGTGATTGACAGCTGAAATGAGCCAATAGAGCGGCAGGGGAGAGTGATTCAGCACGCTCACAGAGAAAACCAGGCAGGTACACTACAGCCATGACGAGCGGACACACACACACGCTCCCCAATACATCACAAGTTTCAGCACACGCAGGCGGATCAACACCACCTCACATGATATCACTCCGGTCCTACCCTCAACCGGGAAACACACACACACACACACACACACACACACACACACACACACACACACACACACACACACACACGTCACAATACCGGCTGAACACTGGTGGAAGATCGGTCTAGATAACCGGATCTGGAAAACACCTCGTCAGATGACCGACACCACTTACTAATGCTGGCTCATTCCACTTACAACCCTGGCGGACAGCCTGATGCACAAACAAATAATAACCATCTAATCTTCAATATTGCTAATTATTCTGAATTATTACAGTATATTTACAGATGTCAGCACGGCCCCAGTGTATACAGGCTACTGCAGTGATGAGATCCGCATTCAGTGCTGTTCAGCATCACCTTCACTAGAACTGAGCTGATCTGCTCCTGTTCATACGAGACGAGCGGGTCACAGCTCCAGAACAACTCTGACATGAGGAATGAAGACCCAAACCATTCTGGATCATGTCAAGACATCAACGGCCAACTGGAGGGCCGGTGTCCTGCAGGGTTTAGCTCCGACTTGCCTCAACACACCTGCCTGAATGCTTCAAGTATACCTAGTGAGAGCGTGATCAGCTGTTCAGGTGTGTTTGATTTGGGTTGGAGCAAAAATGTGCAGGACACCACCAGCCCTCAAGATTGGTGACCCCTGATCTACATGGAGGATCCTCTGAGCTGAGCTCTGCTCTCCAGCTGTAGGGGCTCGTCCACACACACACACACGCACACACACCTCCACTCCAGTTCAGTGAAAACATGCGCTGCACAGGTGTGTGTGTGTGTGTGTGTGTGTGTGTGTGTGTGTGTGATGCTCATCTCTTTTAAAGCGCTGCACACTGTTTAACACACAGAGAAGCAAAGACGTGTTCGGGGACACTGCAGTGTGTGTTTGACCACTAAACCCATCAGTGTGTGTGTATTTTCCTGAGATCAGTGTTCAGCTCTGCTACTGCGGTCTCATGTGTGTGAGAAAGGGTACATACACATGTGTTTGACAGAGGGTGTGTGTGTGTGTGTGTGTGTGTGTGCTCACCCAGCGATCTTGTTGCGCAGCTTCTTGCTGGGGATGATGGCGATCTCCTCACACACTCTCTTGTTGGTGTGGAAGTCGTTGCCCAGGCGGGTGTAGTACTTCTCTATGATGACCCGCGCAGCCTTCTTCACCGTCTTAGTCCTGACCCGGCCCTGACACACACACACACGTTAGCATGATCATTAATATTATTACAGTTATCTCTCACACACACACTCGCAAGATTCATCGTTCCTACACTGCAGATCTCAGACACACACTAGCCTTATAGATCTCACACACCATTACAGCTCGCACACACACTCTCCTCCGTCTGATCAGTTATCGATCATCTCTGTCACTATCGAACACACCGATCGCCAGTGTGCGAGTATATATATGTGTGTGTGTGTGTGTGTCTGTGTCGGCTCGCTCGCTCTTCTTCACTCATTCAAACACTCCTCCGCCGCGCCAGACTCGGGCACACACACCCCACACACTCTCCTCCTGCACCGGGAGTGTGTTTGCAGCCGATCTGAGCAGCACGGCGGGAGGATTAGGACGGATTCTGCAGACACAAACACTCGGTACCCACCATGATGATTCCGGAGCGGAAGAGAAAGAGCAGCGCTCGGCCGGAAGCGGAAGTGCAGGACGCGCCGCCAGTGCCTCTAGCGGCGGAGGAGCAGCTGTGCGCGCGCAGAGCTCAGCAGCGACATCTGCAGAACAAACACAGACGGTACATCTGCGGTAGAGATGATGAGACAATAATATACTCAAACTAATATATTAATATCACTGATATACTCTAACCACACACACACACACACACACACACAATAATCGCTTAAACAGCGTCGTAATAGGGCGGAGGAGCTATGACGTCAATTTATAGGCAAAACCTGGAAGCGAGTTAGCATTTTAGCAGCCCCATTGACTTTGGGACGAGAGAAGCGGGTTTTCTGAATGGGATATCAGTAAAATCACGTAAGGTTCTTGGAAAACACACACTCGAGATACTTTCACGTTTTACTATAAGACAAACACATCAGTTACAGGACTCTTGATTTATTAAATCGGTTATAGACGACTGCTGTCAAGCTGCTAAACGGGACTACAGGCGCTGTCGGAGGCATTATACGTCATCCAGCTGAACTGCATAGATATTTACATTAGACGTCGCCTACCCTATTGTTGTCTATTGGAAGGAATGCGTCAATAGAGCCGCCATCTTGGAACAGGGTAGAGCTGAATGCGGGACCAAGCTGCAGTGGAGGACTGTGGCCAGAGATATACACACATACACATATCCATGATCGGGAGTTTTTCTGGATGTTAGTATTAAAAAAATTAATTACGAAAATTATAATTTTACATCACTTTTCTACATTGATGGATCAGTGACCGCACGGGCATTCCTGACAAAGAGCTTGTGTTTGTGTGTACAGAAATGTACTATTCACGCTCCCTGGTAAATCTGATCTGATCATGTCCTGAAACACAGCTCCTCTCCTGCTTTCACTGCTCATACTGACGGAGGGAGCGATTCGTTTGTGAATGAATCTCCGTTATGAACGACTCTTTCACTATTAGCCGACAATAATACCAGTTTCTGGCAGCGCGGCATCATATTTCTGTTTGCTGATTTTATTCATCAAAACTAGCATAAGCCTAGTGTTTAGTGCGAGTTGGAACTGCTTTGCCTCATATGCAGTAAGTGACTGTTATCATCAATAACTGATTGGTACAAAAGTTCAGAACATACAAAAACGTTAAAAAAAAAAACTTAATATTACCTATAAAGTGTTCTGGCTTTGTGCTTTGTTTTCTCGTTACTACACCCGTAGACAGCGCTAAATTCCCGCATCATCACGTAATAACACTGTCTTGATTAGTGCGGTTGAATGACATTTGTCCTGGGAGCACTGTACCAATGTGGCGGCGCTATTGACGCATGCTCAGGGTCCCTATGCGATATCTAGGGTATATATCTATGGCTGAACTGGTCTGGAGCGCAGCTCGCCTGTGTTGAGCATTTGGATTGGTCTCCACTTTCCTTACTAATATGCAATTCCCTCTCTGACTCCACTAACTTAAATAAACTGACTAGTGTGTTGTTTTTTTACACTTTACACACCTGAAACTCGCCTACAGCACTTCTTCATTGTTGCTCTTATAGTCGTGTAAATTGCTTCCTTGTCCTCATTTGTTAGTCGCTTTAGATAAAAGCGTCTGCTGTATGACTAAATGTAAATGTGTCTGTGATTTAAGTATTTTCATGAATAGTGTTTTATAGTCTGTAGTGTTTCTCTAAATATATATATAGTGATTATGTCGGGTCGATGTTCGGGCTGTGTGTGATTGGCTGTTTACTGGACATCATCTCTCAGTGCGGTGGAGCAGTTTGGGCTGTGATGTGATCATCATCTGTGAAGAAGAGCACAGTAAACAGCCTTCATCACACTCACTCAGCCTGTGTGCAGGCAACTCACCGCAGTGACAGTGAACTGACCTGAGTTCAGACGGAGACACCGGTGTGTCGATGACTCCTCATGTGTGCGGATGATCCTCCATCTGTCTGCGGGCACAGCTCGGTCAGCCAGAGCGGGGGAAGGAACCAGAGTAAGCGCTAAAGCTCGTGTCGCCAGCTCTCCTCAAGTCAACTGCTTTACAGACTGAGGAGCGCAGTGGAGACCATTTATACACACACACACACACACAAGCAGCTGCTGTCAATCAGACACACTGCGCTCTGATTGGCGCTGGAGGATGAGTGGGCGGGTCTGGAGCTAACAGCCAATGAAAGGATAACCCTGGTGACTCATTTACATATGCAGGAGCTGATTATTAGTATATTGCCTTTATTTACTCCAGCAGATGCAGGAACTCTCTGTAGGCCTCTAATGAAGGAGCAGGTCACCCTGATTAATGTTAACACACAGACACACACACACACACACACAGTTCCCACAACACTAATGTTCACTCTAGAACCAGCCGCAGATCAGCACAGCACTGTGGGCTGCAGAACACTGAGATACACACAGGCACAGCTGGAGACAGCAGCACATCACACTGAAGAGACCTGCAGATTACCTGTGTTCACTCCTACAGCACACACTGATCTCATCATTCATCTAGAACAGTCTGAGCAGCAGGTCTGACACTAATAATGAAGAGAGGGCAGAACACAGCTAATGTGTTGATCAATGATAGAGAATCCACACCAGACAGGCAGAGATGGAGGATCTCATCCAGCAAACGAGGCCTTCAGATGATGATCAACACACAGAACAGGAGTCAGACACACCTGATCAAGCTCTTACTAGGTACACTTCATTCACCCAGGCAGGTGTACTGAGGCAAGATGGAGCAAGACCCTGCAGGGCACCAGACCTCCAGGACCAAGACTGGTGACTCCTGCTCCAGCTCATCATCTAACAGGGCTGAACAGGGTTTGTACAGGTCCATCAAGTCAAGTTTAAGACCATACTGAGACTTCAGACGTGCACAAGACTAAACTCTGAAGATGCTCTTAATGGCCAAAACACCTTGAACACATGCTCCTGTAAGGAAGAGAATTAACCTGTATTAATAATAAATAAAGACATGTCTCTCAACCTTTATTGAAGTATATTGTTAGTGACTGGATGGGTGTTGCCCCAGTTGGGTCCCTTTACATGGACAGAGGAAAAGTAAGACCCGCTTACAGTGATTGAACACCTACAACACAAGACTTCAGTCAATTCAAGACTTTAAAAGGGTTTAACATTTGGTTTTTGAAACTCAAGACAATAAAATCCTGCAGATACCAGAACTGGAGGACAGCAGAGATCAGACAGATGCAGAGATCAGACAATGCAGAGATCAGACAATGCAGAAGATTCAACAGTTTATTAAACTCCTGTACAAAACCAGTGAAGCGTCCATTAAAAATATTTACAAAGATTTACACTGAAGAAACTCAAAGAGAGATCATTCATCATCATCATCTTCATCCTCGATGATCGGCCTGGACCTGAAACACACACACACACACACACACACACACACACACACACACAGTTCAGTATCAGAGTGAACTTTAATCCCCTTGAGGACTCATCTCCACTTTAGTGTCCAGCACAGGAGTAACCTCCGCTCCTGGAGGACCACAGCTCTGCAGTTCTGCTCCAACCCTGATCCACTATTGGAGCTGTTCACCAGAGTCATGAGCACCGTCATCAGTGGATCAGCTGTGTGATCAGGGCTGTGGTCCTCCAGGAGCCGAGTTTACTCCTGCTGTCAATGATGTCTCCATGGTTACTGCAGTAAAGGATGCAGCAGGACATCACACAGCTGATCTCATCAAGCTCACAGAGACTCAGATCACACTGTGGTGAAGTTTGATAATGTTCCTCCACAAACACACGTAGCCTAATCATAGTGAGTAAAGGGGTTTAAATTATAAATAAATATTAAAGCATATAATCATAATGTAGTCAGAGTATACAGGCTAATGGTGGCATTATTCTTTTATGATTCAGCTTCACCTTAATGCCAGATCGTGAAGAGAAGTGGAGAAACACATCTTGCAGAGCCTTTATCTTAATTTCATTATTGCCAAAATACGGTCATCACTTTTAAGCAAGAATTCTTTTCAGTGTTGGCCAATTTAAAGGCTAAGTGTATGTACCTAGACCTATTTAGAGTGTTGAGATGTTACGATGTTACACAGGACTTATGTTATTTCTTTGTTTCAACTTCCAAGTGGCCTATAGTCTACATTTGTTATAAATGAATGATGTTAAAACATATAAATGACATCATTGAAAAAATGCATTAGAGCTGTGTGCATGAGCACATGTGTATAATGTCAGGCTGTAAACGGGTTCGGGCTTTATAAAGCTGTCAAACAAAACGTACCTGTCGGGCTCGGGCCCTATCGGGTATAATGTTTATGGCCCGATTACAGCTCTGCATTCCCGCTGCTGTACCGCGGGAGCCGGCCAGAGTTCTTACAGTGTGGGAGTACATTTCAGAATAAATCGCGGGAGACGTGCGTGTGTGTAAGAGTGAGAGAGCGGTGCTGTACGTCGCTTGGCGCGCTTTCTTTCTCTCTGTGTGTGTGTGTGTGTGTGTGTCTGCGTGTGAATGAGGAGTGTCCCGCACAGAAGAAAACAAACAAGACAAACAGGTGACCGCGAGCCTACTGCCGCATAGAAGGTATTCAGTTTCTGACTGGTTTAGGCTCAAGCCAACAGTTTGCTGACGCTGTCTGAGCCTTACGTCATAATTTTTTTATTACACACGGTAATATCGGATACCGGGGTAAAATAAGGAGGCGGTTTGACAATATCAAAATTTGGATACCGCCCAAGCCTCACACACACAAACAGCGGTCGATCGTGATTTACTACCACATTTAATACTTCAACACACAGTTCAGTGAACACACACACACACACACCTCCTCTGCGCTTTGCTGACACCACTGCCGCCGGCCTCCTCCTCATCCTCCTCTCCCTCAGGATGAAGGTTCTCCTTCTCTGGTTTTCTGCTTGGACCACCGAAGAAATCCCCAATGCCCTTCTGCCAGGTCGGGGTGGGCCGCGGACACACAGGGTTCCCCCCCGCATACTTACTCTTAGCTGAAGACACACACACACACACACACACAGAGTGAGCATGATAACTGACCAACACCTACACACACACACTAACCTGAACACTCCAATGCTTCTGATACGTTTACTTCAGTATGCTAATGAGCTTTCAGCTGAATATGCATATTGAGTAGAGGGCGGGGCCATCTGTGCAAGACTCTTTAATGGCATTCTAATGGTGATAGGGGCGTGGTAATATTAATACGCAGTTGCTATGGAAACCCTCAGGTCAACAGGAGAGCGGCTACAACAAAGACTATAGAGTATAAATAACAAGCGGAGTGAGAATCCAGCACACTCAAACACAGCCTCAGAGGATGACCCTGCAGAGAATAAGAGCTGGATAACCACAGCTCATCTACAGCACACAGCGGTACCTCAGCCTGACGACAGAAGCTGCACCGTGCGCGTGCACTTACCAGGCGTGCCCGACTGCGCGCTGCCGCTCTGCGCGTTCGAGGATCCGGATGCTCCGAGTGATTTCCGGGGCGCGGAAGCAGCAACAGCTAAAACAAAAACACAACAAATGATTAAAAACAGCAGAGTGACAGATAAACACAGCAGAACAGACGAACACTGAGGGGGAATAGCGCGAGTTCCGCTTCCGGTGCTCCACAGCTGCACTGAGGCGCGGGTGGGGGAGAAAGTGGCGCCATTTCTGCTTTTCTCCAATAAACTCCGACAAACAAACATCACTAACGTTAAAACTGCACAAACAGCGCGATCAGGCTCCGAAACACCCGTTAACACACACCCGTTTAGTCGGAGGATGAACATCTGGAGACGAGGGGTTTGGCGCCACAGCCTTCAGTGCAGCAGCACAATCTGGCGGCAAATCACCCTCACAAAGGAACAACCGCGCTAACCCGATCAACAGCTCATATCGGAGATTCATCCGCGAGCTGATGAGGTTTGGGAAAAGGCGGGAGATGATAATGATCAACACATTTACTCTTCATCATCATCATCATCATAATCCTCCTCGACACACACACACACACACACACACACACCAGCAACACAATAATGAGGAGCGTCCTCCTGTACGGTGATATATAGACCGCAGTGATGAGCTCTCCCCCTCAGCAGTCATGCCGTCATGAAGACACCGCTGCTGGAACACTCTGCTCGGCTTTACCTTTCCTGTATGTTCCGGGAACTCCGTCAGCTTTAGTCCGCACCATCGCGCCTCTGTGTGTGTGTTGGTGAATAAATGTGTGAGCTCTTCTCCCTCTGGAGATCTGTGTGTGTGTTAGCTGCAGCTGCTGGAGTGATAAAGCTCGCGATTCCCGCCTTCGTTTTAAAAGAAAAGCCAGCGCGCGTGACGTCATGAGCCAATGGATGGACAGGAATCTGGCACACGTGACCGCTCCTGTTTTAAAGGACTGATTCAAGAACGGCCTTATAAAGACACACACACACACACACACACACACACACACACACACACACACACACACACACACACACACACGAAGATAAATATGATACACTCACAAATGTGTGTGTTTGTATGTTTTTTGAGAACCCCAGAACACTAAACAGACGCGCGCGCAGTCTGCGGTTTCTGCTGTCTGTAGTGTACACTAGTTAGGGTGCTGAGGGTCCGCAGTGAACATCAGGGCAATAAACACATCATCACTCTTCTGTAAACACACAGGTACTGCTCCACATGAACAACACACCATAACGCGGAGAAATAAAGGACAATATAAAGACTGAGTGAACAGCAGAGGAATCAGACACCTCCGCGCCTGCGCTGTCCTCTCCTGCTGCTTCACTGCTGTCTGCCTCAAATTCAGCCACTAGAGGGAGCTACACACACACACACACACACACACACACACACACACACACACACACACACACACACTCCTGAACACACTAAAAAATAAAGCAGCATCACAGATCATTCATGCTGGAGGACCTGAGCTGCTGCAGATACACCACTGAGCAGTAAACATCTGACAACTGCAGTAGACCAGCGACTCTGGATAAAGAACAGTAGCAGCACATACAGGGTGAGTGTGTGTGTGTGTGTGTGTGTGTGTGTGTGTGTGTGTGTGTGTGTGTGTGTGTGTGTGTGTGTGTGTGTGTGTGCGCGCGCGTGTGCCTCTAGCGCTTATAATGTATGTATAAGATCATCTGGAAAGTGATGTTTCTCCTGAAGTGACAGTGTTCACACACACACACACACACACACACACACACACACACACACACACACACACACACACACACACACACACACTCCTCTTAGAGCGGTTCGTCCTCTGCTGGTCTTGAATGGAGCTGATCTCCACAGGTGATGAAGCTCTGCTCGGGGTTAACAGCAGAGGAACTGAAGTCATCTGGGCTGGGCGGGTCCGCGGAGAAGATGGGGCGGGGCTTTGCCGCATATGACCCAATCAGAGCCCGGGGGCGTGTCCACAGCTGCGTTTAGGAATGTGTGTGTGTGTGTGTGTTCTGCAGACCCGCGGGACCAGCTGAAGCAGCGCAGGTAAGAAGAGTTCATCATCTCACACACAGACATTACAGGTGTATTAATACTGCAGACTAGTGTGTGTGTGTGTGTGTGTGTGTGTGTGTGTGTGTGTGTGTGCGTGTGTGTGTGTGTGTGTGTGTGTCGAACAGCTGAGGTTATGCTTTAATTATTATTGGTTCTAAAATCTGACTATGACGGCTTTAGTTCTCCTCAAGCATCATGAGTTCAGTCTGGGGAAGGGAACGGCACAAACCTGTGTGTGTGTGTGTGTGTGTGTGTAATGTCATAAGTATAACACAGGTATACCAGGAGAAGGTGACTAATGAGGACTCTGCTGATGTGCCCATTCTCAACAAGATTAATAATAATAGAGAATGAGTTTTCACCACACACACACACACACACACACACACACACACACACACACACACACACACACACACACATACACACTCACACACACATACACACACACACACACACACACACACACACACACACTAATGTTCTCTGCTCATGTTAGGGTGTGTGTGTTATTAGAGTGGTAAACAAAAGCAGTCTGTGTGTAAAAAGCTGAGTGCAGTGTGTGTGTGTGTGTGTGTGTGTGTCGTTATCAGTGTCTCCTGTGTTTCTGCTGTAAACACTGTATTATTGTGTACTGTACTGTGTGTGTGTGTGTGTGTGTGTCATCACTTTCTCCTGTGTTTCTGTTTTAAAGAGTGTGTTATTGTGTTTGGTGCGTGTCGTCATCTGTGTTTCTGCTGTAAACACTGGATTATTGTGTGTGTGTGTGTGTGTGTGTGTATGTGTGTGTGCAGATGGATGCGTGCGGTGCTCAGGACTCCTCCTCCTCCTTCGGGCTGCGTGTGTGTGTGCAGGGTGTGTGTGGGGGGCCGGTGCTGCTGCTGACCCCTGAGGGCCCCAGGGCTCCGTGTGCTCCAGATTACCCTCATGTGTTCCTGCCGGAGCCGCGGCGGGCGGAGCCTGTGTCCAGCATGAGCGGCAGCGCCTCCAGTGCCCCGGCCCCTGACAGCTCTCTGAGGGCGCCCAGGACCCCGCCACTCCTGAACCACCGGCGGGACCC
>NC_141045.1:120000-132500 GCF_052040795.2 Danio rerio
TGGTAATGATGTTTGAAGTTCTGGTAATGATAGAGATAGTTCTGGTAATGATAGTGATAGTTCTGGTAATGATGTTTGTTGTTCTGGTAATGATTTTGATAATTCTGGTAATGGTGTTTGTTGTTCTGGTAATTAGGGTAATAGTAATGATGATTACCTTGGTGTTGCAGCACTGCAGATTACTGGTGGTGGATCCCAGTTGCCGGGCCGCTGGTGGGGGGTGTCGTCGGAGCGGTGATCTACTTCCTGTTAATCGAGCTTCATCACTCCAATCACAACGACACACCACAGGAGGAGCCTGAGGAGGAGGAGGATGAGGATGAAGAAGAGGACAGCAGCCTGAAGGACAAATACGAGATGATCAACATGAGCTAGAAAGCGCAGTTCAGGATGCAGCAGTAGAATAAACCACTCGTCCTCCTGAAGTAGTTTACTAGACACTTCACAGCTCAGATGTGCTGTTTTACACTGAAGGACTCATGTAAGCACTTGAACACAGCTCAGTCTTCTGTCACGCTGGCCCACAATCCTCCACTGCACCGCAGGACTGATGTTACTGTGCTGCTGATGGGACTTGACGGTAAACTGAACCCGCAGCAGGCATTTACTCTCCTTTAACCATAAAAACTGCCCGACTCTCAAAAATCAGCAACAAATGTGTTTCTGGACACACAGGCGGTGTGTATTGGACCGTTAGGGTCAGCGTAGGGTTAATGGCGCTGGGCCAGAGCAGCGTTTCTCTAAAAAACATCCGCAACTGTTTCCCATTAGACCACTATTGACCTTCATGCTTCATTTCAGTTGTACTTCACCATGTTGTCATGTAGATACTGTTATGCTCGTGTGTGTGTGTGTGTGTGTGTGTAGATCCTGCTTGTTTTATTAACTGTTTGACTCTGAGATTGCCCAGTAGATCAACATCTTTTATAAAGACTGACTGTACATTTGTGTGTGTTTTGGCTGAAATAAACCAGTTTTACAGCAGATGTGTTTGGATTGCACACACACACACGCGCACACACACACAAACACGTTCACTTCATGTCTGGACAAATGTTCTGCTGTCTACTAAGGGTGAATGATGGATGAGGACTTTGACGTGTCAGGATATTCATCTTCATCACACACACACATACACACACACACACACACACACACATGCGCGCACACACACACACACACACAGAACCCAATACTCATATCTGTGTGTTCAGTGAGAGTGTGTGTGATGTGGAGGAATGTTCTCCTCAGTCTGGATGATGGAGCTTCGGTGTTCTTCATCGTGTTTCTCTGATTCTCCATGATGAGTCTGGATCTTTAATTTCACTAACACACAGAACTGATCCTTTACTCTGGGTAAATGTTGCTTTCACTTTGCTCTCGCGGTGAGTTTTAACAAGTGTTGACTCGAGCTGAGTGACGGATATCTGCTGATACAGTGAGCTGAGGCGTTCAGCTGGAACAAAGGCTCTTTGTGTTCCTGCAGCTCCATAAACAGAAGAGCGGCTCTATCAAACACGCCAATCTGAGTCTGAGATCTCCGTCAGCTTGTTTACCAGTCCTCCGGTCCTCTCTGAAGTGCTGCAGCAGTGTGGGGAGTCCTCACAGACAGACAGAGTAAAGCTGTGAGCCGCCAGACTCTGGAGCAGCTTCAGCACAGCAGTCAGACAGCAGCGAGTCAGAGCGGCTCTTCAGATCAAACACACATTCACTACAAGTGTGTGTGTGTGTGTGTGTGTGTGTGTGTGTGTGTGTGTGTGTGTGTGTGTGCTGCCTTTTCAAACGGGCCAATCAATGCAGAGAGTGAGTCACTCAAGCTCCGCCCCTCATGCTCAGGCTCCACCCCCTCTCTGTCTTGATCTTGCGCTCCTCCAGCAGACGGTAGAGCCGCCGCAGACACTGGAGGATCATGATCTTCATCCTCATCCTCATCCTCACAGCCTCTGTGAGAACACACACACACACCGCAGGTAAGAAAACACCAGCAGGAGCGCTTATTTTAGGCACACACACACACTCTCTCTCTGTACTCTGTAATTGTGTGTTCTCGGTGCGTCTCTCTGAATGTTTGCCATGGGAATCTCTGAGCTGCACATCTGGCTTCACTCCCGCAGCGCCGCAGGGCCGGGCCCCACAGACGGCCCCAGTGAGTGTGTCGGCTCCAGAGAATGAGACGGCCCCGGTGAGTGTGTCGACCCCAGTGAGCGAGACGGCGGCGGAGATGACCCCGGAGAGTGTTGGGGCCCCTGTGCTGCAGTCCCGCTTCCACCTGTACCACGCGGGCTCGCTGTTCGAGGAGACCTGCGCCCTGCGGCCCTACAGCAGAGAGAGCCTGAACACATGCAGATACAACAGCTCTGACCCACTCGTCATCATCATACACGGCTGGACGGTCAGACACACACACACGCACGCACGCACACACACACACACACACACACACACACACACACACACACACACACACACACAACATCAGAGAAGGAAACACACACACACACACATACATCAGCTGAAGGGTGTGTTTAGAAACACACTCACACACACACAAACACACACAGACACCAGCTGAGGGGTGTGTACGTATACACACACACACACACATCAGCTCTTGGTTTCCACCCACAGGGCTTCTGAGGTGTGTTTGTGTTTCTATTTCTGTCAGGGTTATTTCAGAGTCTCCTGCGCGCTGTGTGTGTGTGTGTGTGTGTGTGTGTGTGTTTCTCCTCAAATAAAGCTTGTTATGCATGATAAAGCGCTATAGTCACTGCGCAGTGTGTGTGTGTGTGTTACCGCTGAGAGTAACACACTCCAGTACCGAGCAGTGTTTAGTGTTCACAGCGGTGGTCTCAGTCTGGACTCCTGGAGGTCCGCAGCTCTGCACAGTTCTGCTCCAGCCCTGATCAAACACAGCTGATCCACTAATGTTCAACACCACTGGACACGCTTCAGCAGGAGAGAGCTGGACACGGTGGCGCAGTGGGGACCACGATCACCTCACAGCACTCAGGTCTCTGGTTTGAGTCTCGGCTGGGTCAGTTGGTGTTTCTGTGTGGAGTTTGCATGTTCTCCCCGTGTTGGTGTGGGTTTCCTCCGGGTGCTCTGGTTTCCCCCACAGTCCAAACACATGCGCTATAGGGGAACTGATCAACTACACTGGCCGTAGTGTATGAGTGTGTGTGTGTGTGTATGGGTGTTTCCCTGTACTGGGTTGTAGCTGGAAGGGCATCCACTGTGGATATATGCTGGAATAGTTGGCGGTTCATTCCACCGTGGTGACCCTTGATGAATAAGGGACTCAGCTGGATGAATGAGCTGAGCCGTGGCTCTCCGGGAACTGAGTGTGACACCGCTGGTGTGTGTGTGTGTGTGTGTGTGTGTGTGTGTTCAGTTCTCTACATTCACTCATCCAGCAGATGCTTTGACCATGAGTGAGGACAGCAGAGCTGGAGATCATCAGACAGCACCGCATGAACACTCCACCAGCCTGAGCCCGCTTCAGCTTTCACTTTCCTTCTCTCAGCAAATAGAGGAGTGTGTGTGTGTGTGTGTGTGTGTGTGTGTGTGTGTCCAAAAAGTGATTTGTCACCTGTCTGAAGCACACAGAATTGCACAACACTTCCCAGAATCTTGATATGAAAGTGTGTGGTGCGCACAGGGTGTGTGTGTGTGTGTGTGTGTGTGTGTGTGTGTGTCTCCCACAGCTCGTCTGTCTTGATGATGTCAGAGGTGTGTTTCATTAAACTCTGCGGGTGTGTTACGCAAACACCGTCCAGAGGCAGAAACTGTGTGTGTGAGATTCATTATTATAGATACACTTGTTGGAGAACACACACACACAAACACACACACACACACACACACACACACACACACACACACACACACAAACAAACACACAAACACACACACACACACACAAACACACACACACACACACACACACACACACCCAGAGTGGACTGAAGCAGAGTTCTGTGGGAGAGGAGATCACGGCTGATGATGATGAGGGTGTGAACGAACCCTTAACACTCCCAAGAGGACACACAGTCATGTAGAGCAGAGGTGTGTGTGTGTGTGCGCACGCTGTAGGTCATGTAAAAATGACCATTTCTCCTGTAACACACACACACACACAGCTGCAGTAATTGTTCATTTGACCCATGATTAACCCAGCTCTGATCAGTGTTTACAGTGTGTGTGTGTGTGTGTGTGTGTGTGTGTGTGTGTGTGTGTGTGTGTGTGTGTGTGTGTGTGTGTGTGTGTGTGTGTGTGTGCGGGGAGGATATATATTAATGCTGCTCTACTGTGTGTGTGTTCATGCGCATGTGTGCATATGTGTGTGTGTGTGTGTGTGTGTATATGTGTGCATATGTGTGTGTGTGTGTGTGTGTTCTCAGATGAACGGGCTGATGGAGCCGTGGATCTTCCACCTGGCGTCCGCACTGAAGCTCCGCCTCCAGCAGGTGAATGTGCTGATCAGTGATTGGAGGACTCTGGCGCTGCAGCCGTACCCCGCCGCCGTCCGCTGCTGCAGACAGGTGGGCCAGGAGGTGGCGGCGCTGCTCACCTGGCTGCAGGTAACACAGATGCGCACGGGGCGGGGTCAGGGGGTGGGGTGATGATGTCACTGTCTCAATGCTGGACTTCCTCCTCTGACAGGAAGTGGCGCAGCTCTCCATGGACGACGTGCATCTGATTGGCTACAGTCTGGGAGCGCATGTGGCCGGATTCGCCGGCAGCCACTTCAGAGGCACGAGGAAACTGGGCCGCATCACTGGTGAACACACACACACACACACACACACACACACACACACACACACGCGCACACACACACACACACACACACACACGCGCACACACGCGCACACACGCACACACACGCACACACACACACACACACACACTCCCACTCTGCAGCCTGTAGAGTTGTAGAACAGCAGTAAAGGTCATCAACTGCGTGTGTGTGTGCATGTGTGTGTGTGTGTGTGTGTGTGTGCGTGCAGGTCTGGACCCCGCCGGTCCACATTTCGAGGGTCTGCCGGCGCTGGACAGGCTCTCTCCAGACGACGCTCAGTTTGTGGACGCCATACACACCTTCACCAAGTCTCCTCTGCTGCCGGGGGTGGGCATCAAGCAGAGCGTGGCTCATGTGGACTTCTACCCCAACGGCGGAACCTTCCAGCCCGGCTGCAAGATCAGCGACATCTACAGCAACGTCTACCAGTACGGCCTGCAAGGTACAGCGCCACCTGCTGCGCACCTGGGGGGATCACACACACACACACACACACACACACACACACACACACATCTGGCTGCTGCGTTCTGATTGGTCAGTGGTGACATTAGCAGGTGTGTGTTATTCCCAGATGACCCCCGCTGAATAACACACACTCCTGCGGGACTGAGCGTCTCCATAACGTGATGTTCACACACCTGAGGAGGCCACACAGACGAGTGTGTACATACAGGTGTGCCGCATACACTGACGGAGACGCTCAGCTCCCGCAGGAGTGTGTGTGTGTTATTCAGCGCTGGTGTCTGGGAACAACACACACCTGCTAATGTCTCCACTGACCAATCAGAACGCAGCAGCCAGACGTGTGTGTGTGTGTGTGTGTGATCCCCCATGTCTCCACTGACCAATCAGCTGTCCTGGATGACCTGCAGGCTGTACTTTACCCCTTACATGATGAGCTGTGTGTGCTCCTGTGCTTTAGCAGAACAACACACACACACACACACACACACACACACACACACACACACACACACACACACACCCTCCGTCTGACATGTCTATATAGAGCAGATCATTAGAGAGGAGCGGCATCATTCAACATCCCACACACAGCAGACGGGTGTGTTCGGCAGTTCTGCTGACGGACAGGGTGTGTGTGTGTGTGTGTGCGTGTGTGTTTTCCAGGAGTGCCCAAGACCATTAAATGCTCTCACGAGCGCGCCGTCAGACTGTTCACTGATTCGCTGCTGAACACCAGCCGGCCGTTGCTAGGCTTCCGTTGCCGTGACAACAGCGCCTTCAGCCGGGGTCAGTGTCTGGACTGCAGCCGGCGCCGCTGCAACACTCTGGGCTTCAGTGTGCGGCGTGAGCACTCCGGCGGGAAAGGGCTATACCTGCGCACGGGGCCCGAGACGCCATACACAGGTCAGACACACACACACACACACATATACCCTGTGTCTGTCTCAGTTTTATACAGCACACACACACACACACACACACACACACACACACACACACACACACACACACACACACACACACACACACACACACACACAC
Organism: Danio rerio; assembly: GCF_052040795.2. NCBI lineage: Eukaryota > Metazoa > Chordata > Actinopteri > Cypriniformes > Danionidae > Danio > Danio rerio. The sequence continues at coordinate 126,311 of NC_141045.1, forward strand.
ACACACACACACACACACACACACCCTGTGTCTGTCTCAGTGTTCCACTATCAGGTCCGAGTGCTGCTGCGGGGTCCGCTGGAGCTGCTGGAGGCCCCGGTGTCTGTGATGCTGAACGGGACTGGAGGACAGACGGGGGACGTGCCCTTAATCCTGTGAGCGCACACACACACACACACACACAGGTGTTGTAGACTGCAGCTGTGGTCAGTGTGGTGTTGTCTGCACGTCTCCTCCTCACTGATCTTCAGTCCAGCAGTGGAGCAGAGTGAAGCTTCATCAGCAGAGGAGCAGCACAGAACACACTGCACACACACCGCACACACACTGCACACACACTGCACACACACCGCACACACACTGCACACACACCGCATTATGAAGACACAGCAGTCTGACAGTGAACATCTCCCATGGCCTGCACAGTACCCAGACCTAAACATTATTGAGCACTGGGCTGTTTTGGAGGAGTGAGTGAGGACAGGTTTTCCTCCAGCAGCAGCAGCAGTGACCTGAACACTATTCTGAAGAAGAACCGCTCACAGACCCTCTGACCACTGTGCAGGACCCCTGACTGTCAATCACTACACTGAGGAGGAGGAGCTACAGCACTGAGGAGGAGGAGCTACAGCACTGAGGAGGAGGAGCTACAGCAGACTGACCAACCACTGCTCTCTAACACCAGACCCTTAATTTCACTGTACAACCCCTGTACATGTGCATGTGTGTATATTGATGTGTGTGTGTGTGTGTGTGTGTGTGTAGCCATCAGCACAGCAGTGGGCAGGTGTTGTCGTCTCTGCTGGCGGCGGGGGCTGATCTGGGTCTCCTCTCCTCCGTCCGGCTGCTCTGGAAGGGGGATCCGCTGTTGTCCGGCTGGCTGCGGCGCGTGCACAACATCTGGAACATCTGGAGCGGCACAGAGCCGGAGCCGGAGCTGCACATCTGGAGGATCAGCGTCAAATCTGGAGAAACACAGCAGAAGTGAGTCCATCATGGCAGAGGAACAGCACACACACGCACGCACACACACACGCATGTTCGCACGCGCGCGCGCACACACACACACACACACACACACACTTGAAATGGTGTTTAAACAATTAAAACTGCTTTTATTCTAGCCAAAATAAAACAAATCAGACTTTCTCCAGAAGAACAAACATTATCAGACACACTGTGAACATTTCCTCAACATCATCTGGGAAATATTTAACAAAGAGAAAACAAATCAAAGGGGGTGAATAATTCTGACTTCAGCCGCACACACACACACACACACACACACACACACACACACACACACACACACACACACACACACACACACACACACACACACACACACACACACACACACACACACACACACACACACACACACTCACACAGACAGGAGGAGGCGAGGGCAGATGGAGAGCAGGTTCTGGACAACAGATGACTCTTCATTGCAGACTCTGATCACTCAGCGGTGGTCTCAGACTCGCTCCTGGAGGGCCGCAGATCTGCTCCAGCCCTGATCAAACAGCTGATGCAGGAGTGAGCTGGAGCTGAACTGAGTCTGAGAGTGCTGATATACAGTGTGTTTCTGAACTGAAGAGAGCGCTGAATACACACACACGCACGTTTGTTTTTGTGAAAAGTGGGGACATTACATAGGTTTCCATTCATTTTATAGTCCAAACCGTATATTATATTGCCCTCACCCGACCCCTAAACCCAACCATCACAGCAGACAGTGTGCAGCTTTACTCTGATTAAACTCACCCTGTAGGATTTATAAGCATTTTGAGAAATGAGGACGTCACCAATGTGCTCATATTTCACCTGCTTTTAGTAATACCTGTGTCATACCCATGTCATTATACACATCTGTGTCCTGATATGTCACAAAAACACGTACACACACACACACACACACACACACACACACACTGAACAGTGCAGAGATTCAGCATGACGGTGAGCTCAGATGGTGGAGCGCAGCAGCAGATGATCACCGTCTGAAAGGGAAGTGTCTTATATTAGCATCACATCACATTAGCAAGCGGGCTATTACCTCATTTACATCAATCATGTGGTCAGGAGTGACCGCCCACTGCTGTCCTCCTCTGGCTGAATCCCCTGTGGAGATGTTGTGTGTGAGAGTGTGTGTGTGTGTGTCAGGTGTGTGTCCTCCTCCTGTGTTCTGCTGTAGCTGTGAATAACTCTGATCATTCAGTGGAGGGATATGGAGCTGCTCTAAACCTACCGGAACTACTTTAGCTGTGCCGTTATCTGACAATAACCAAACACCTGAGGTCAGGGGTGTCAGACTCGCTCCTGGAGGGCCGCAGCTCTGCAGTTTAGCTCCAGCACACTCCCCTGCAGCTCTCACAGCAGCCTGCAGGACTCCATCAGTCTGATCAGGAGTGTTTAATCAGGGCCGGAGCTCAACCCTGCAGAGCTGCGGCCCTCCAGGAGCGGAGTCTGACCCCTGAGCCTCAGAGTGACCATCAGCCAATCAGAGTGCAGCATTCAGCAGAGCTGCAGCATTAAGAGAAGCCAATGACTGACTGTGTGTGTGTGTGTGTGTGTGTGCAGGTGGTGGTTCTGTGGCGTCTCCAGTAACGTGACGCGTCTGCAGGCCTCAGATCAGCAGGAGTTCACCCTCTGTCGGCTCCTGCACAAGCGCAGCTCCACACACACTCGCAGGAGGACGGAGACGTGACGTCGCTCAACCCAGTGCTTTATTAATGCATCTCAATACTCCAGGAAATGACAGCATCTCTGCACAACACGCTTCCCAACGTTACGTAAAAATGTCCAAGTGACCCGGACAGCAGTACTGTATAAAACACAGCGCACGGCAGCACCGGCGGGGGACTCGGCTCGGGTCCGGCTAGTGTCCGCTATGGATGAAGACTGTTCAGTGCACTCTCCTCTACGCTCACCAACACTACGTACAAATCAACAGAAGAAACACAGGCAGACGCGGGCTCCGCCGCCGGCGCGCTCCTCTCACAGATGGCAGTGCGGAGAGGAGGAGCGGCGCGGGCGGACGGACGGGCCCAGAGGAGGATCAAAACATCCCTCAATATGACAGAGAGTCTCCAGAACTGTACATGTTTACAGAGGAGGAGCGTCCTGAGCGGGTCAGCACACTGTACACTGAGGACCACACATCCTCCACCAGCACACAGTAAAACCAGCTCTGCGTCCTCCAGTGTGTGTGTGTGTGTGTGTGTGTGTGTGTGTGTGTGTGTGAGTATATACAATAATCCCCCATGGGAGCGGCGGCGGTGGCGGCTGTGGACGCAGGTCGTCCTCCACCGCGCTCCAGTCCTGAGTGTCTGTAAATCTCTGATCGACAGGAAGTCCTCCGGCGCTCCGCTCTGTCCGTCTGTACAGCAGGAGGAAGCGGCGAGTCTCCGCTCGTACAAAATAAAAGTCCTGTTCCACGATTGCTGAGAAAGATGAAGCTCTGCTGTAGAGCGTCTGAGGAAGCAGAGGGACAGCTGGAGCCGCCGGGGTGTGTGTGTGTGTGTGTGTGTGTGTGTGTTCCTGCGGTCTGCAGCGCTCCCGCCGGTGTGTGTGTGTGTGTTCCTGTAGTCTGCAGCGCTCCCGCCAGTGTGTGTGTGTGTGTGTGTCAGTGTGTGTGTGTGTTCTTTGGAGGAGTGTGTGTGGGACGCTCCTCAGCGCCGCATCTGCCCCATCTGGTAGTTCTCGCGGGCGGAGCGGTGGTGGCGGGCTGGCTGCGGGCGCGGGGCGGGCCGTGGGTTCGGGAGGGCGTGAGCGTGCGGCACCGCCTGCTGGTGTGAAGGAGGAGGGTGCTGACTCGAGTGCTGCGCTCGCCGACGCTTCAGCGTACCTGCAACACACACACACACACACACACACATTGTTTTTGTGATTTCTGAGGACTCTCCATTGGTGTAATGTTTAACAGAGTAAAAATGTTTATCATATGCTTATTACACGTCTGAGAGGAAGAGGAAGAGGAAGTGTTTACCTGGAAGTGGTTTGGGTGGAGGCAGTTTGGGGTTGCTGCTGGGTGTGTGAACGCTGCAGATCTTGATGAAGCCCGCCATGAGCATGATCAGAGCGATGCCCATCAGCAGAACCGCCCACCAGTGAGCCTGAACACACACACACACACACACACATTAATACAAACACACACACACACACACACACACACACACACACATTAATACAAACACACACACACACACACATTAATACAAACACACACACACACACACACACACACACACATTAATACAAACACACACACACACACACACACACACACACACATTAATACAAACACACACACCCACACACATTAATACAAACACACAAACACACACACTAATAAATACACACACACACACATACACACACATTAATACAAACACACACACATGCGCGCACACACACACACTCAGAGAGACACTTGCCATCATCCACTCGGCGATGTTCTCGTAGAGCTCGGGGTTGAAGATGGCCTTCTTGAGTCGGGCGAGCGGCCCGTCAGCGTCCACCAGCCGGCACTTCATGAAGACGTCACAGTAACCCTTAAAGTCATTACAGGGAGAGCCGGCCTGCAGCGTGATCACACGCTTCCCGAAGAACCGGGACAGACGCTCCGAGCCGGTGCTGCTGCAGGTGCTCGGGTTCACTACACACACACACACACAGAGAGAGAGAGAGTGAGCGGCGCTGCTGCAGTCACCGTGTGTTCTGAAGCACATCTGCTGTTCCGTCATGGCCGACACATTTAACACTCACTGCAGATTCCCATGACTGTGTGTGATGAAGAGTCGTCATTATCTCATCAGTAATGTTGTATACGAGATCATTTACACATTAAAGCATTTATAACCAGTGATGACGCTCATGGTGTTGTGGTGTGTGTGTGATTATGACAAGCCAATGATCAATAACCCAAACTATTACCTACTGTCATGTTACTAGTGCTTATTGATTAGACACTACTGCTAATGTAAACAGTGACTGGAAACTATGTGTGGTTACTAATAATAAATGTAAATATTGTTCAGTGATTTCTATGGACGTATCATCGAGATAATATCAGCTGTTCAGCTTTGACTAGTGTGTACTCCAGCTGTATATTAATATTAGTGTATATTTTCCTCAGATACTGGTAACTTTAAATAGACACTAGTAGTTTTTCATTACTAGTATTTATGTATTGGACAGTCGTATGTTTTACCAGTAACATGAGTCTTATTTCACGCGTCAGCTCTGCTTGTTTACTCGTCTTCTGTTATGACTAGTCCATATAGAAGAGTACAGTTCAATTAAACATTGACTAATAACATTTTAAACAAGCACTGGTATCTAATCAATGAGGACCAGTGTGTGATGATTGACTACTAGATCATATAAACACACACCAGTCAAAGCTGAACAGCTGATATTATCTCCATGACAGATCCCATAGAGATCAAAGAATAATATTTACATTTATTACTAGTAACCACAGAATAATACCCAGTCACTATTAGCAGTCCTGCTGTCTGATCAATAAGCACTGGTAACATGCCCACAGACACCAGTATGGGCTACTGAATGAATGTCATGACGGCTTGCCATCGTGTGAAGTCATCCTGACGGGTTGTGTGGAGCACACGTATGATGCTGCGTCTCCTGCTCTCTGGCGCCATCTTGTGTCATGAGGTGTGTGTGTGTGTGTGTGTGTGTGTGTGTGTGTACTGACTCTTCTCCATGCAGCAGACGTGGCAGAGCTCCGTCTCGTCTTTGCCTTCAACACTGGCGCAGGTGCAGACCTCCAGACCGTACTTCTCACAGATGGAGCCGGAGCAGCCCTGAAACACACACACACACACACACACACACACGTTGACGCTTGATGCTGACGCCCCGTGTGAATGAGGCGTCACATGGCGAATGCTCCCACATGCAAACATGTCGCACTAAACAGACTATATTAACCCTGTACACCCGTCATGACTGAAGCAGCCTCATGTTGGACAGCTGAGCTTCTGTGTGTAACGGCCGTGTTGGATGAGGACGCTGTAGGAAGCGGATCGACACACAGCAGAAGCTCAGTGGCTGTATCTGCTGATGTTCATCAGGGTTTGGACGCTGTGTTGCTTTAGTTAGTTCTGCTTATTCAGAAATAACGGAATCAGATGTGTTTACTCACCCCGTTGAGGCAGAC